>NC_073383.1:48152991-48270491 GCF_028641065.1 Leucoraja erinaceus
GTGGGGGGTAGCAAAGAGGTCCTTCTGCAGTTGTATAGGGCCCTAGTGAGACCACACCTGGAGTATTGTGTGCAACTTTGGTCCCCTAATTTGAGGCAGGACATTCTTGCTATTGAGGAAGTGCAGCGCAAGGTTTACAAGGTTAATTATAAGGAAGAGGGGATCTTCAAGTCAGGTCAAGTCAAGAGAGTTTATTGTCATGTGTCCCAGATAGGACAATGAAATTCTTGCTTGGGGCAGCACAACAAAATATTGTTGGCATAAATACAGAACAGATCAGTGTGTCCATATACCATAAATACATAAATAAATACATAAATAAACAGATAAAGTGCAATAGGCTGTTATAGTTCAGAGTTTGTTTGAAGTTGTGTTTAATAGTCTGATGGCTGTGGGGAAAAGCTGTTCCTGAACCTGGATGTTGCAGATTTCACACTCCAGTACATTCTACCTGAAGGCAATGGAGAGATGAGTGTGTGGCCAAGATGGGGTGGATGTTGGCAGCCTTTGATGATGATGTTGGCAGCCTTTTTGAGGCAACAACTGCGATAGATCTCCTCAATGGTAGGGAGGTCAGAGCCGATAATGGACTGGGCAGTTTTTACAACTTTCTGCAGCTTTTTACGCTCCTGGACGCTCAAGTTGCCGAACCAAGCCACGATGCAACTGGTCAGCATGCTCCCTACTGTGCACCTGTAGAAGTTCGAGAGAGTCCTCCTTGACATACCGTCTCTCCGTAATCTTCTCAGGAAGTAGAGGCGCTAATGTGCTTTCTTTATAATTGCTTCACCGTTCTGGGACCAGGAGAGATCTTTGAAAATAAGCACAATCAGGAATTTGAAGTTCTTGACCCTTTCCACCATCAACCCGTTGATATAAATGGGACTGTGGGTCCCCATTCAACCCCTTCCAACGTCCACAATCAGTTCCTTAGTTTTGCTGATGTTGAGAGCCAGGTTGTTGTGCTGGCATCATTTGGTCAATCGGTTGATCTCACTGTTTAAGAATAAGGGGTTAGCCATTTAGAACAGAGATGAGGAAACACTTTTTCACACAGAGAGTTGTGAGTCTGTGGAATTATCTGCCGCAGAGGGTGGTGGAGGCCGGTTCTCTGGATACTTTCAAGAGAGAGCTAGATAGGGCTCTTAAAGATAGCGGAGTCAGGGGATATGAGGAGAAGGCAGGACCAGGGTACTGATTGGAGATGATCAGCCATGACCACATTGAATGCCGGTGCTGGCTCGAAGGGCCGAATGGCCTACACCTGCACCTATTGTCTATTGTCTCACCGATGTAGAGATGCGCTTGGTCTCACCTTTAGAATAGTAATCCGTAAACTGTTAGACTGCCTTGTTCTTGGCAATGTGATATTTGGAAGAGCGAGCTGTTTATTCTGCAAGAACCAGGTGTATTGAGTTACCCAACATTGCGTTCCACTAGAAACCCTCAGCTCCACAAAAACACAACGGTTTCACAACCGGCGCAACATGTCTGGTCCCGACAGGCATTCAAGGCATGGCCTGATATCTAATTTGACTGTGGATCTGTGGAGTTGCTTTAGAATTGTACTCTAAGTCAACGGAAAGGTCCTTTGGCAACACCAACGACTTTTCCTTTCCCTTTACTGTAAAAGCTCAATGTGGAGCATGCATTTCAGTTGGGCACTTTTATTCATTTATCCCCATAAAGAGTTACAATAGAGCATGGTTCCATCGGCAGAGGTTCTCTTGCTGCAATTCAATCAGGCCAACATGCTGCTTGGGACATTTGAGTATTGGCAACATATTACTCAACAGCGGCTTCTGTTACAAATCATTTTTCAACCAGTGCACAATGTGGGAGGCGTTCACATGAGAGAAAGAGGGCCCTCTGAGCATTTTAGTTTGTTTTTGAGTCATTAAAGTATTAACTTTATTTCCAGCAGGGAGATCGATTGAGGAGTGAATCTTGGCTGGTTATGGGAATGAAACTGCCCACTAGCTGAACTATATCCTTCCAATCTCAATTTGCACTAGACCGCGTTTACACTGTGGTTGTTGAACTGGAGCTGGGGTTTGAAACCACCAAATGCTGGGTGTTCTATAGTTGGGTCTGGAGATTTTCCTTGATCTCCATCAACTCTTTTTACACGCTGGTTCTAAAATATTTCATTCATTCATTGGCAGCTTTTTTTTTTTTCATTAATTTTAATCAAAAATATTTATTCAAATATTAAAATAGTATTTACAACACAATAAAACAAAACACCACCATAATACAAGACGAAACAAATATGCCAAGTAACTGCTAAACAACTATATTGCAACCCTTGTCCAGGATACATTCAACCACCCTCGGTGCCCAGCGGTCACGGAACTCCCTCAGGGTGCCCGTAGACAGGGCGTATTCCCTTTCCATCCACACCCGGGCACGGACGTATCCCCGGAAAAGGGGCAGGCAGCCGGCTCGGGTAGAGCCCTCCACCGTCTGGCGCCGTGACTCGCGGATGGCCAGCTTGGCCAGGCCCAGGAGCAACCCAACCTGGACATCTTCAGCCCTACCCTCTCCCCTACGCACAGGTTGTCCAAAGATGAGGATGGTGGGTGAAAAATGCAGCCAGAAGGCAAGCAGCAGTCCCTTTAGGTTCATTGGCAGCTTGGCAGGGCCAATATTTACTACACATCCCAGTGTGTTTTTGTTTGACTGACAAGGCTGTCAAGGTCACCTTGGAGGTCAGTTAAAAGTAAAATTGCTCTGAGAACCTGGACTGGACAATTGCAGACTTGTTGAGATATTTGATAGGCTCACAGTTTTAAAATTCTTTGTTAGATGTGGCCCTTGTGGCTAAAGGGATCAGGGGGTATGGAGAGAAGGCAGGTACAGGATACTGAGTTGGATGATCAGCCATGATCATATTGAATGGCGGTGCAGGCTCGAAGGGCCGAATGGCCTACTCCTGCACCTATTTTCTATGTCTATGTTTCTATGTCACTTCCTAATATTTAACAACTAGCCTCTGCAACCATTCTGATTAGAAAGGCGGGGAGGGATGTGAAGTAACCAATCCACTAGTTACAAAAGCAAATACAGCAGAACTAAATTGCAAGTAGAAACATCTATATATTAAAAGTCTCATCTTGACCACTTCCTGTCTGCGCTGTATATTGATTTTAGAAAAAACTCTACCATATATCGCTATGATTTTTGGCCATCTTACTCAGTCCTCATCCGCTGAGCAGGCCCCGAGGATTTTTCCCATCGATGAAAAATAAAAAAGTTATGAGTGTTTAAAAAACCTTGAGATCCTCTCGCCTGTCAATCACCGCTATGAAGTTAATGCCCATTCCAGGGGTGGGGGGGGGGGGGGGGGGGGGGCAGTACTATAAAACCTCGGATGCCTGAACATGACTCAGTCACTTTGCAAGATCGCGAGGGGAGGCCACGACTTCCATTCTAGGCTGTGAATCAACTGAACTGCGAGTCTGCAATGTACTTGCAATAAATGATTTGTTAGCACTAAATGAAAATGAAAATGCAATAAGCTGTTTGGCTTGGCCTGCCCTGTGCTTGAAACTGCAATGGCAATGGAAATGAAATGAAAATGCAATGAGCTGTTTGGCTTGGCCTGCCCTGTGCTTGAAACTGCAATGGCAATGGAAATGAAATGAAAATGCAATGAGCTGTTTGGCTTGGCCTGCCCTTTGCTTGAAACTGCAATGGCAATGGAAATGAAATGGAAATGAAATGAGCTGTTTGGCTTGGCCTGCCCTGTGCTTGAAACTGCAATGGCAATGGAAATGAAATGAAAATGCAATCAGCTGTTTGGCTTGGCCTGCCCTGTGCTTGAAACTGCAATGGCAATGGAAATGAAATGAAAATGCAATCAGCTGTTTGGCTTGGGCTGCCCTGTGCTTGAAACTGCAATGGCAATGGAAGTGAAATGAAAATGCTATCAGCTATTTGGCTTGGCCTGCTTTGTGCTTGAAACTGCAATGGTAAGTTCTCGTTTAATCTTACTTCCCCTTCCCAGTTTCCCAATACAAGATCCAGCGTTGCCCTCTCATGTGTGGGGGCCTCCCCATACTGCTTAAGAAAAGTCTTCAGAACATATTTGAGGAATTGCACCCCATCTAAACCCTTAGTTTAGTTTAGAGATGTAGCACGGAAAAAGACCCTTCGGCCCACCGAGTCCATGCCGATCAATGATCACCCTAGCACTAGCACTATCCTATACATCAGAGACAATTTACAATTTACCAAAGCCAATTAAGCTACAAACCAGCACGTCTTTGGAGTGTGGGAGGAAATCGGAACACCCAAGAAAACCCATAACGTACAAACTCCGTACAGACAGCACCAGAGTCAGGATCAAACCTGGATCTCTGGCAGTGTAAAGGCAGCAGCTCTACCGCTGTGCCATTGTGTCGCCATTTGACAAAACGTTCATATATTTTCATTTGCATGATGTGCTGCTCAAAACAATTAAGTTTGTACGACATTTAATCTTCCTTACTTGTGTAAATTCCATGCAGGTTGCATTACGTGTCAAAAGCTTTGAGAGTTATTGTTATATTCATCTTAGCTCTGCTGAGTTGTTGATAATTAAGTCAGCATCTTAGCTTAAATCTGGTCAGATCACAGTTTAAGGTTTGATTTTCTGCATTTTGTAAACATTAGTCCTGAGGCTTGCATCGGGACACTCCATGCATCCCTCGAGGTACCCAGCTACTGAACAATCCCATAGTTTGATGGGGCTATTTTAGAATGTTCAATATTTTTGTGTTCCATATCGATCAGCAGAATCATAATGTGTTAATTAGTCAGCAGTTTTTGTTTGGCAAAGGGGAAGGTTACAGGCCACTACTTGAATCCTGCAGTGCTTAGTGAGTAGGACAATAGCTTTATGCCATGGTGTGAAGATCAGTCTGGCTCAGCTTCAACTCTTCCATTTGCAAAGCTTCACAATGCTCTTTATTGATGGAGATATAGGTCACATTGTGACTGATCGCATTACAGATGCAGCCATCTGATGGTATAAAAGACTTGGAACTGAAACTCTCTGCAGCAGATCAAATCAATTTCTGTTTCCTCGGGAGAGCTAAGATGAATATAACAATAACTCTCAATGCTTTTGACACGTAATGCAACCTGCATGGAATTTACACGTAAGGAAGATTAAATGTCACATAAACTTAATTATTTTGAGCAGCACATCATGCAAATGAAAATACATGAATGTTTTGTCAAATGGCGGCACAGTGGCCTAGCGGTAGAGCTGCTGCCTTACAGTGCCAGAGAACCAGGTTTGATCCTGACTCAGGTGCTGTCTGTACGGAGTTTGTAAATCATTCCTGTACCTGTAGGTTTTCTTGGGTGCTCCGATTTCCACCCACATTCCAAAGATGTACTGGTTTGTAGCTTAATTGGCTTTGGTAAATTGTAAATGGTTCCTGGTGTACAAAATAGTGCTAGTGTATGGGTGATCGTCGGTCAGCATGGACTTGGTGGGCTGAAGGGCTTGTTTTTGTGCTGCATCTCTAAACTAAACTAAACTAAACTAAACTAAACTAAACTAATTAAAGCTATTCTTATGGAAACTCTACCAATGACGCCATTCATTTGTTACAAGGCTTTGCACACAGGCCTCATCCCCTCTGTTTGATACTACGAATCTTCAGCAAAGTTGATATTGTCTTAAAACAGTTCCAGTCTGCCAGAGGTATATAAATGGGGTATGCTCCAGATACTACACTGCTCCAGCGGATTGTTCCCTCCCATTCCCTCAACGTACTCCTCCTCCCATCTCCTCCCACTGAAATTATAAGATACCTTACTCTGATTTGACTGCAAGAGGCCTCTCCATGGGATTCTACATTTTAGACTTTGACCTGGCTTTTGAAATCTATTGCAGGCATTGTTATTCAGCTTGGCTGCGACATCAACTCCACACTTCCACTCCCACCCCTCCAACCTCACTGGGGAACAATTACCAGAAGGATAACTCCAAGTGTTCGGTAAAGGATTCCCCCAATGCAATCTCCTTCTCTGTGAACTCTCTCTGCAGGCTTCCATTCCACCACTGGCCTTCAATGATACATCTAGAGACTGTACATCGTCCGATAAAGTTAAAACACGGCAGGCTTCAAACTGTTCATGAGGTTATGAAGGCACATTTTTTGTCGAGTCACCAATCCACGCAGGCACCTGACTTTAGTTGGAAAGTTCAGGTTGGGTCAGGGGAAAAGAAAACAAGCAGTCAGCAATTGTTCCAGAGGCAATGTCCAAGAATTATGTTCAGGAAGGAACTCCTGACAGACTCAGCTTGGCTTAGACAGATGCCACATTTGGAGAGGTCCTTGGTAAGTTATATGCCTTTGACTAACTCGCCTGCTTTGAAGAGAGAAAGGAAATGACATGAACTTTTCCCCACTATTTTGCCTGGCCCAGACTGGGTATGTTTTATGATTAACATACAGTGCAGTTAAAAGAATTTGACAGGTCACCATTTTATCATGGTATTTAAGCCTCTGAACAATATATAACCACAGTGAAGTTTGTGATTTAATTTTCTTAAATACCTCCCAGCTTTAGCTGCTTTTTCTTTAACCCTGGTTGTGTTTAACACACCCTACATTCCCCAGGCCAAAGTAAATAACTATTGGATGTAGTAGTTTATTAAATTATTTTTTTTTGCTTGCAGAGGCTCAGGAAGTAGATAGGTGATGGATGAATGGGTTTACACAATATTGGGTAAGTATCAATACACAAAGCCACTGTTTTAATTCATCGTGCAGGATGAGAGAGAGCAATTTGGGGAGCAAGGATTGTGGACATGGCTGTATTATATCCATAGCCTTATTTGATCTTTTAATGGACGTTACACGCTCAACCACAGATTCATTAACTGTTTGATTTCTTGGCAGTTTCAGTAACTTTTCCCCTACCGCAGATATATACAAAGAGACTGTTCAAAACAATCAACCTTCACATTTGATGCAATGACAATTTACCCCAATGAACTGACTTGACAATTAACTGGCGACACTATGGCGCAATGGTAGAGTTGCTATCTTACAGCACCAGAAACTTGGGTTCTATCCTGATTACGGGTGCTGCCTGTACGGAGTTTGCATGTTCTCCCCGTGACCTTGTGCAATTTCTCCGGGTACTCCAGTTTCCTCCTACATTCCAAAGATGTGCAGGTTTGTAGGTTAATTGGCTTCTGTATATTGTCCCTAGTGTGTGGGATAGAACTAGTTGCTGGTCGGCGTGGACTTGGTGGGCCGAAAGGCCTGTTCCATGCTGTATCTCTAAACTAAATTAAACTAAACCAAACTAAACTAAACGTCCCAAATTAGAGATTAGAAAATTAAAGGAACTGAGCTAACCGTTACCTGCTCTGAGGCTATAATCTGTTCTTTCTGTGGCTTCTGGAAGGAATGTTTAAGTATGAAGCCACGTAAAGTGAACAGGTAAGGGATGGTGTGATAGGTGGAACCAGGTGAAGTAGCATATGATGGACAAATGGAACCAGGAGGGGAAGAGTGAGGGGTGAGTTTTGAGACAGTGGCTGGTGGGTGAGAGGTGGACAAAGATAAGGAAATAAAATTTGGCAGATTGAGCCAGTTGCGGGGGGGGGGGGGGGGGGGGGGATGGTAGAGACATAGTTTAGAAGTGATGTGGATCCTGATGAGGGATGGATGATGAACAGATAGAACCAGATTGGGGAGGGGATAAGAAAGGTAAATCAAAGGAGAGAATGGATAGGGGCTTGAGAGATGGGCAGATGGGACCAGGTAGGAGAGGGTAATGTATCTAGGAAATGGGTAGAGGGGAGGAATGGAAAAGATGAGCAAAGGGAGAAAGACTCTGGGAAAATTGGTGGGAGTGAGAAGGCAACACAGAGGGAGTAGGTTACCTGAAAGAGGAACATTCAATATTCTTTCCATTGGACTGGCAGTGTCCCAATGGAATACGTGAAGAGACCGCAAGCCGCATGCGCGTCAATCTTTAGAGCAGCTGTATGAAACCACAAACTAGTTGCCGAAGTTAAGCTATAGAAAGATTAACGAACTTAGAACTACCGGTTGATCTTTATGAGAAGTAGGGTTGGGAGTGGAGGGCACGTATTCCCTCACTTCAACTTCTCATAAAATAAAGATCAAACTTCAAATGGTAAGTTCTCGTCTAATCTTTCTATTTTATATCGAAGTCACGCGAGTGACTACGTGAAGCCTTCAAAGCTTTGTGGTTTCACGAAGTAACCCAATCTGTGTGTGAAACATTTAAACAGAGTCCTTGCTCCCTTCTGGAGCCTGAACGGAATATTTTAGGGAGGATAGAGAGCGCAACCCTGCACCAGGTGTTTGCTTCCTCAGGCCTCTGGCCCCCATATGACCTGGATGAGGCGGCATTATAATTGGAGTCACCTCTTTCCGATACTCCCCTAGACAGAGTGGGAGAAATACTGCAACCCTGCCAGTTGTTGTCACAGGCAAATAGCTGGAGCCTTCTGTAATGCCTCCGGTATATGGAACATAGTTTGTTAATATGATTAAAAAGAAGCATAACCCCATTAGATCAAAGATTCGACTGCTTTATCGATACCCACATGGTTGGAGTCTCTTATGAAAGAATCTCCATCAGTCCCCTCTACTGAGTGGAAATTATCATGTCGCCACCCTGAACCAGGTGTTGCTTCATAGGTGTCTGATAGACACAGCTCAAAAAAGCCAGGATCTCTGGACTGCAATGGCAAGTCAAATTTCACTACACCATTTGGTGTAAGTGATAAAAAATGTCCTTTGTATTTAATTTAATTCATTTTCAATTTAAAATTTTATTGGCATGATAAGATACATCGTTATATTGCCAAAGTATTAAACATGACCTTTGTATTAAACATGACCTTTGTATGCTGCTAATATTGTCACAAACGTGACCGAGCGGCAACCGCTATAAAAAACCTGGCAACTCTATTTATAGCCGCCATAAAAATAACGCATACACTATACGCTGCTCCAGCGTAAGCTGCCGACCTCAGCTGGCAGCCTCGATAATTAAAAATGCTCGGTGCTATGGCAGCTGAGCTTACCTGGCAGCTGCCCTGGCCGCGGTTATTTTCACCGGCTGCTGCTATTTTAAGCAGCAAACGCTGCCTGGCTGTGCCGGCAGCCACATAACATATCCTAGCTCCGACGGAGCCCCACGATGGCCTCAAAATTCAGCCGCCTGCTCCCGTTCAGAGCTCCAACGGCGGCAGCCGCACAGGCTGCGCCCATCAGCTACTCCGGGCCCGCGGTACTTGCTCCCGTTTGGAGCCAGCAGTGGCCCGCTGAAGTATAAAATTAACTTACCTGCCAGATCTTTTGAACTCGCGCGCCATGCGTCGACGTATTGACGCGCATGCGGCTGGCGGGCTCTTCACGTAGTCACTCACGTGACTTCGATATAAAATTGATAAGTTCTGCCAATGAACAGGAAGCGGAGTTAGTGTAGCCATCAATTTAACAAAGAATGAGTTGGGGACTGTTACCTGAGAAGGTTTAGAATAGGGATTGTTCCACATAGAAAAAAAAAGCTCAGGCCCATTCAAGTGCCCATGGCTACCCATCAATTTGTACGGAGTGTGATGAATGAGAAGTTCCAGAAAGAAGCTTTTGGCCCACAGACATTTGTGAAGGGGAATGGATACAAAGACTGGATATCCATGGCAAAGAAGACCCTATTGAATCTGGGGAATTAGAATTCGTCAAAATGGTAGAGGGCATGAGAGGTGTATTGGACAATGGGAAAGTAAGAGAGGTGTACTGGACAAGGGGAGCTGGATAGAGTCAAAGTAAGAAAATAAAATTTGGTGGGGCAAGTATAGGCAGAAAGAATGGGTCTAGCAGGGCAGCTCTGTTTATGCATCTCAGATAAGAGATCACCATTAAGTAAAGTTTTCCTGTGTAAAACCAGCTATCTTAACATAGACCACCAACCAAACCAAAACTTATTCGTTTTATAATCACACATCTGCAAAAAACATGTTTTGCCTTGAGCTTGTTTTTGCCACAAGTGGAAAAGTCCAATAAAATGTCAGAACAGAGGTTTATTGAGCACGTTGACTCCTTCATAGTTGATTAGCTTGGGTCTACATTTCTGACATTGCACTTATCCACCTCACATGTGAATGACATGTACGTCAGAAAAATCTGGCTTTTTTTCAGCAAAATTATTGCTTAGGAATTGCATCAAAAATATTGTAATTTAAAGTAGAAGTAATTTAAAGTACAGAAAGCAAGTCAAGCAGAAGAAGCACAGGATGAATCACTTAAAGCAGAATAGCATTTGGTTCAATTTTAGGGAATAAGGTGATAACCAAAATAATCCTTTCACAAGTATGCAGGCAGTCAAAGACACTAACATGTTACCAGTGCCAAAAGTTGGAGAACTCTGTCACCCACCCACCCTTGGCAACCCCTGTCCAATATTTGTAGTTATAAGAGTCAGTTGAAGCCCATGCCATTCCCTCTATCCACACTGACCTCTTTGCCATGTGCGGCAACACAGCAAGGTTTCGATTTGATTATCAAGCAAACTAATCACTCACTCAAACACTATGAAGGTTGCAGAGCCGGTGAATTTGGAAATACCTGATCTGACCAAAATTACTTCCAGGCAATGGCGCAGCTCAGTGAAACTTGGCTTGTTGCTTCCACTGCTTTTTAACATTGGGATGTTTTTGTGTTGCAGTCCATCACACTCTTAAAAATGAGGCTCATTATCAAATATTTGCTTTAAGTAACCCCTCCCAACCCATCGCATCTCTGATCACCCACAGAGTCACATTCTGTTTCATAACCTTTGGAACTCAAGTAATTGTTTCTCTGGCTTCCAACCAACAACATTAAAGTTTGAAATGGAAAAAATGTGAACCTGCTGCTTAATATTACATTTTATACATTATTTGATTAGAATTGTGCAGATGCCAGACGTTCCGCAGTACTGATATAAGAGAAGACATATTTCTGTCAAAATAATGTTTGTTGCCAAGTTTAAAAATTATGGGGGAAATTAACCATGCTCTCAGAATCTCCAGGCCAAAGTGGGTGCTGCATCAGTGCCAGCTCTCTGATCGACACTCCTATTCCTTCCCACTCTGATAGAAAGTTAAAGTCTCCTTAACTATCCATTATGGGGATTAGAATTGGACAACCCTGCTGGGAATGTGGCGAGTGATTAACTTTTGCCCGCCCTTCCCGATGTTGCATACATGCTCATTATCATGAAAGTGGCATTCGGTCACCATGAGGCCCATTTCCGTGGGAGGTTTGCCGCCGCACACTGCTTCAAGCCAGCCCACGTCTCTTAAAGGTGAAGGGAATTGGGGTTGAAACTGGGGCTAGAAGTCATGCTTGAGATTACTTTAATATGCTACAAAGATGGTCCAGCATGGAGCATTGGAGGACTTGTTGACAGGCTGAAGCGAAGGAGGAACCTTCCAACTGCAAGTGGTGCAGAAGGCTTCCAGACATGTTGGGAAGAGAGTGCCACAGCAGTCAGTTCCGGGTGGCAATTAGGACCTCAATAGTCAACAGTCAACAGTACTTTATTGTCACATGCACCTAACTACAGTGAAATTATTTGTTCTGCACATAATCCAATAAAATCATACTATCATACTATACATAGCACAATCATGAGTATAAGAGTGCAACAATTGAAGTGTAAAAATAATTGATTTATTCCGAACAGTACACAAAGGGTTACCATGTTTACAGAATCATCTTATACTTTTCTAGTATCAAGTTCATAAAAATATCAAGTCTTATCTTGACCTTAAAGGCCCGTTGTCCTCACAGCGCCACTGAGTCTTTTAGCTTAGTTTAGTTTTTCAGCACGGAAACAGGTCCTTTGGCCCACCGAGTGTGTGTCAACCAGTGATCACTCCGTAAACGAGCACTATCATACACACTAGGGACAATTTACAATTTTTACCGGCCAATTAACCTATATTTCACACTTTAGGAAAGGCATGCTGAAGCTCGAAAGGGTGCAGAAAAGATTGACAAGGATGTAACCTGGATTGGAGAGCTTGACTTATCAGTGGAGATTGGAGAGACCATGTCTGCTTTTCCTGGAGCAAATAAGGCCAGGAGGTGACATGATAGAGGGCAATAAAATTGCAAGATGCATGGATAGGCTAGAAAAACAGTGCCTGCTTCCCATGGTAAGGGTATCTAAAACAAGATAGCATAGGTTTAAGTTGAGAAATAGAAGTTTTAAAGGGGATCTGATGGGTAAATGTTCTACACAAAGTAGTTGGTATCTGGAATGAGCTACCAGAGGAGGGGTTGGAGACAGATACAGTAACATTTAAGATGCATTTCAATCGCTACTTGAAAGAGCCGGGCACAGAGTGATTTTGAATTAATGCAGGGAAGTGTAATTAGTATGTTTAAGTTTAGAGATACAGTGCAGAAACAGGCCCTTTGGCCCACCGAGTCCTGCCGCCCAGCGATCCCCCACACATTTACACTACCCTACACGCACACAAGGGGCAATTTACGCTTATACCAAACCAATTAACCTACAAACCTGCACGTCTTTGGAGTGTGGGAGGAAACCGAAGATCCCGGAGAAAACCCACGCAGGTCACGGGGAGAATGGACAAACTCCGTACAGACAAGCACCCGTAGTCGGGATCGAACCCGGTCTCTGGCGCTCTAAGTGCTGTAAGGCAGTACCTTTACCGCTGCGCCACCACACCGCACTGCCCTATGGATTGGTATGGATAGGCACAATGGTCAGGAAAAGCACGATGGCCCAAAGAGACTGTTTTCATTCTGAACAACTCTGTGACTGGTGTGGAATGAACACAACATTATTACTTCCACATTGATACAAATATTTAATAAGCATTTAAAAAAGGTTCTCTATCTTGTCAATGCAGCCTTGCTTTAGTTAGAAGTTGGATATATTCCGGCATAGCTCAATGAAAAATAAAGCACATCTTCCAGTCGTCATTAAAATTTATTAATTTTCTGCATGGCTTCCAATGTGAATGAGTCTATTGTCTTCCTTTTTTCTTTACAGGAGCTCAAGTAGCTGTTATCAATCAGAAAAACAAAGCAGGACCTTGATTCCCAAGCAAAGATAATTTCAGGGTTTAAATTACTCGTGGGTGCATCAATATAAATAGCAGAATTTCCTGTAACCTGAACACACGATTAGCGAATAGTTCATCCAACAAAAAATACCTGCATTTTTGCGTAGACATAAATGTAGCTCGCTTTTGTGCAATTTCCACGAAAGTGGAGACTTTGCTTTCATTTATCAAAGGCATTTTCATCGACTCTATTCCCTAGTCCCACCCACTTGTTGATTCCATTGGCTCCACAGAGGGAGGGAAGAGAATAGGGCTGCTTAAAGATCAACAAGGTTGTCTATGTGTGGAGCCACAGGACATGGGCGAGGCTGCAAATGCAAATTTATTGTTTGTATTAACCATGGAGAAGGACATGGATGCTGAAAAACTCCCCACTCCCAAAATGTCACTGTCTACCTCCCTCCCCACTTCCACAACATCACTGCCAGTCTCCCTCTCCTACCTCAGGCACTGTTGCTGGATCCAACATACTGCAATCCTCACCCTCCATTGCAACTCTTTCCAAGAGACCCCAACTTGTAGGTTCACATGGCTCCAATGTGCAGCCCTGGAGGACATCGTTCACGTCAAGTCGAGTTGAGTTTATTGCCATGTGCACACGTACAGGCAGGTACAGGTGGACTGAACTCCTGGTCACTACCTGGTGAAATTGCCCCCATTGGGATATTGGCTGTATACTTCCAGCTGTTTTAACTCCAGCAGGCTGATATTTCTCTAAAAGATTTTGGGTGTAACCTATGACCTTTGATGACCACTTACTAAAATACTTACATTTTGTCCGCACTCTAACTTTGATATCGCAGACACAAAACCTGCCAGGTTCAGTTTCCATTGGTCAGTATCCCACTTTTTAATAAGGGCGGGAGAGAGAAAACAGGGAATTATAGACCAGTTAGCCTGACATCGTTGGTGGGGAAGATGCTGGAGTAAATTCTCAAAGATGAAATAGCCAAACATTTGGGTAGCAGTAACAAGGTCGGTCCAAGTCAGCATGGATTTACGAAGGGGAATTCATGCTTGACTAATCTTCTGGAATTTTTTGAAGATGTAACTAGGAAAATGGACAAGGGAGAGCCAGTGTACCAGTGTACCTGGACTTTCAGAAAGCATTTGATAAGATCTCACATAGGAGATTAGTGGGCAAAATTAGGACACATGGTATTGGGGGTGGACATGGATAGAGAAGTGGTTGGCAGACAGGAAACAAAGAGTAGGGATTAACGGGTTCCTTTCAGAATGGCAGGCAGTGACTAGTGGGGTACCGCAAGGCTCGATGCTGGGACCGCAGCTATATACAATATACAATGATTTGGATGAAGGGATTCAAAGTAACATTAGCAAATTTGCAGATGACACAAAGCTGGGTGGCAGTGTGAACTATGAGGAGGATGCTATGAGAATGCAGGGTGACTTGGACAGGTTGGGGGAGTGGGCAGATGCATGGCAGATGAAGTTTAATGCAGATAAATGTGAGGTTATCCACTTTGGTAGCAAAAACAGGAAGGTAGATTACTATCTAAATGGCGTCAAGTTGGGAAAAAGGGTAATACAACGGAATCTTGGGGTCCTTATACATCAGTCTATGAAAATAAGCATGCAGGTACAGCAGGCAGTGAAGAAAGCGAATGGCATGTTGGCCTTTATAACAAGAGGAATCGAATATAGGATCAAAGAGGTCCTTCTGCAGTTGTACAGAGCGCTAGTGAGACCACACCTGGAGTATTGTGTGCCGTTTTGGTCCCCTAATTTGAGGAAGGACATTCTTGGTATTGAGGGAGTGCAGCGTAGGTTTACAAGGTTAATTCCCGGGATGGGGGGACTGTCATATGCTGAGAGAATGGAGCAGCTAGGCTTGTACACTCTGGAGTTTAGAAGGATGAGAGGTAATCTCATTGAAACATATAAGATTGTTAAGGGCTTGGACACACTAGAAGCAGGAAACATGTTCCCGATGTTGGGGGAGTCCAGAACCAGGGGCCACAGCTTAAGAATAAGGGGTAAGCAATTTAGAACGGAGACGAGGAAACACTTTTTCTCACAGAGAGTTGTGAGGCCTCCACCGCCCTCACAGGGCGGTGGAGGCCGGTTCTCTGGATACTTTCAAGAGAGAGCTAGATAGGGCTCTTAAAGATAGCAGAGTCAGGGGATATGGGGAGAAGGCAGGAACGGGGTACTGATTTGGTGATGATCAGCCATGGTCACCTTGAATGGCGGTGCTGGCTCGAAGGGCCGAATGGCCTACTCCAGCACCTATTGTCTATTGTCTATTGTCAGGATAATGGAAACACATTTCCATCGGCCATTCTCCCTCCACTGTCCACACCCTCCCCATACAATACAATCCCGCCTTCGCTCCATGCCAAGCTCCCTCCTCTCAGTTGGGTGGGACCTGAGCAAGAACCTGAGCAAGATTCTCAGCAAAAAACTAAATGGCCTGTCCCACTAAGGCAACCTTATTGGCGATTGGAGAATCTGCGCTCGCCACAAGCTTGCAGCATGGTCGACACATGGTCATAGGTGGTCTCTGGTCAGTCTCCTTCATGATCGAGAAGAGTTCCCGCAAAGTGGTTACTAAAAATTTTCTGCGACCACAAATTGGTTGGCATGGAGAAAATCGATACTTTTGAACTCGTAGTGCAGTGGTAGTGGGGTCGCCATGTCGTTGTGGGTAGTTGAGGTAGCTGTAGGTAATCTCCTTTGCTGACCGGGCAATTTAATTGGCTCATTGGGGAAAAAAAATGTAAGCACGAGTTTTCAGAACCAAGGAAAACCGACCGGTAATGTTAAATGCCCACTAAACTTCACAGCTGTGTATCACAGGTGCCCAGAAGCCGCGTTTGGTCCACTATGGCCCATCGAAGCCGATTTCGCTGGCCGCCGATGCCTCGCCGTATGGTTTTGGAGCTGTAATCTCACAAACGGCGCCGAACAGCAAGACTACTCAAAACAGCTGTTAATTAACATAGAAAATAGGGGCAGGAGGAGGCCATTCGGCCCTTCGAGCCAGCACTGCTATTCTTTGCGATCATGGCTGATCGTCCCCAATCAATAGCCTGTGCCTGCCTTCTCCCCATATCCCTTGATTCCACTAGCCCCTAGAACTCTATCTAACTCTCTCTTAAATCCATCCAGTGATTTGGCCTCCACTGCCCTCTGTGGCAGGGAATTCCACAAATTCACAACTCTCTGGGTTAAAAAGTTTTTTCTCACCTCAGTCTTAAATGGCCTCCCCTTTATTCTAAGACTGTGGCCCCTGATCCTGGACTCACCCAACATTGGGAACATTTTTCCTGCATCTGGCTTGTCCAGTCCTTTTATAATTTTATATGTTTCTATAAGATCCCCCCTCATCCAGTGAATACAAGCCCAGTCTTTTCAATCTTTCCTCATATGACAGTCCCGCCATCCCATGGATCAATCTCGAGAACCTACGCTGCACTGCCTCAATCACAAGGATGTCCTTCCTCAAATTAGGAGACCGAAAATGTACGCAATACTCCAGATGTGGTCTTACCAGAGCCCTATACAACTGCAGAAGAAGAGAGATCAGAGAAAGAAACTGAGGGAATTTCAGATTGATTAGTCTGCCTTTGGATATTTGGTTGAGGAATATAATGAGGACAAATATGGCTAAATTTGTTTTGCAAGAGAGATTACTAAAATAAGGGGCAATGGAATGTCAGTGGAATTTATGAACATAAGCATTTTAAGGCATTCCTCATGAGACTGTTTGATAAGGTTAAAGTCCACAGAACTGTTGATTTATTTCGCAGATGGGCTGAAAGTGGTGTCCCAATATAAATATGCTTTGGTTTATTGCTAAGTGAGACACACAGCGTCTGGCAAGTTGAATATGGGTCCTCCCCTAGGTTACGGCATATTTATTGAGAATTGTTTTCACGTTGGAAATGCAGCTGCACAGCAATATATTTAAATAAAAACACAGGGCAACCAAGAGCAGTTAAACCAGGATTAACTCAAACCACTCAGATATTGTCATGAATTCCACCCAGCAGAAGATGGCTGAAGCCCCACAGCAGCTGGCAAATCCATCCCACTGTTCTTCCATAAATATGGATATACGAAATCTGCCGATTATAACCCAGGGAGGGCCAGTCGTGGGATAAGCTGTGAATTATAGAGGATGGGTGGTGGGTGATGTTGATCCTTGTGCTATACACACCAGCGGCATGCACCATGTTAAGTCTGTGTGAAAGACCTCATGTTAATAGGTGGTCACGGAGATCTGCTGTATTTGACTGCTATAAGTGCATCCACAGTTTGCACAGCCCAGTCAAAGATAGTCAAAGTGAATGTGGTTGACTTTCTGTGCTTTGGACTCTTTCTTGGCAACATCTCACAGATCGCTATGCATTTCTGCATTAGTCACCAAGACTCTCTATTGCAGCAAGGTTATATTAATCCCCTTTAACCATCGAAGAGAGGTGTTTGGAACAAGGTGTTTGGGACAAGCTGTCGGAGAAGATAGTTAAGGCAGGTACTGTCGCACATGGTTTTGAGGGATATGGGCCAAAAGCAGGCAGTTGGGACTAGTGTAGGTGGGGCATGTTGGTCGGCGTGGGCAAGTTGGACCAAAGAACCTGTAAATAACTCTATGACACTATGAGAGCAACCCATGCCCCACCAGAACCCAGAGACTAATCACAAACAATCCCACTAAATTAATTTGTAGCATAGTCACCAAAACCACTGACATTTCCGGAAAGCTCGCTTTCATCCTGAAGTTGTCCGATGCATGCTCATTCTTTCACCCAGCATTGCAGACCAATAGCTGGTTGCTTGGCAACAAAGGCCATCTTCTCAAGATATAATTCCATACCCAGCTGTACCAGATGCAAGCCAGAACGGAAAGCTCTTGTATGAAAGGAATGTGATGATAGGGACTGTCATTCAGTGGGGACGCGATAACCTGGAACAATGCTTCCGAGAGTAATCTGAAGTCCATCTCCAATACAGTCCACGCAGGTTGTCAGGATTAGTGGTGATTCACTGCATGCTCTGTAACTGGAAATAATGTGAAGGCAGCCACTACCAACATCTGGACAGTAAGTGGAAGAGGACCAGGAAGAGGAGAAGGGGGAGCAGGAAGAAGAGGAAGGGGTTCAGGAAGAGGTGAAAGAAGGACACAAAGAGAACAAGGGTGAACAGGAAGAGGAGGAGAGGAAAACAATTTCACCAGGCCTTTGGCGAGAATGGGAGCCAGGTTCACCAAAATAGTACCTAGACACCAACTCGGTGCCAATGCAGAGATGATACACCTTATGATTTGCTGCCATCACTGCAGAACCTCAAACAATTGCTTAGTGGGGATCTGGCGTGTCCCTTGTGTTCAGAGGTGGCAACATTGAGACATATTTTATCAGGGTGTAGGAATAGTCTTTCTCAGGGTCGGTATACTTGGCTGCATAACCAGGTATTGAATTGCATAGCTGCAGCTATTGAGAGGAGGCGAGTACAAGTGAATTCAGTAGATATCAGGATTGGGAGTGTTGCGATTCATTTTGTCCATGAGGAAGACAAAGGTAGGGGAGGGAAGTTTGCAGATATGTACACAAAAATGCTGGAGAAACTCAGCGGGTGCAGCAGCATCTATGGAGCGAAGGAAATAGGCAACGTTTCGGGCCGAAACCCTTCTTCGGCCTGAAACGTTGCCTATTTCCTTCGCTCCATAGATGCTGCTGCACCCGCTGTGTTTCTCCAGCATTTTTGTGTACCTTCGATTTTCCAGCATCTGCAGTTCCTTCTTAAACACAGAAGTTTGCAGATAGTTCAGGTCAGTTATGGGGAGCGATTGATTGGGAGATGCGGGTAGATTTAGGAGGAAAGCTTGTTGTTCCGCAGGAAATACTTACTACTAGTTTGAGGCCTGATATAGTGTTATGGTCCATTAGACAGCTTCCTATATTTAGTAGATACGTAGCATAGCTGGTGAGAGCAGATATTGAAGGGGGAGAGGGTGAAGGGGGGAGGGGGGAGGGATGTTAGAACCAACTGTTGAGCCTGCCTGAGGTGTTGTGGGCCTAACACAACAAAGCACCAATGAAGGGCATTGCCCACTTGATAACCCCAATGATATACAAAGTCATGTATTGTAAGTTGGTGTATTTAGTCAGATAAAACTTTGGTTTTTGGCTTGGTTTTCTTAGTTGAGTGCTTATCCTGGAGTTATAGCACAAGTACTTTGTTTTATTTGTAATTTAATGTTTATTCCATGGAACAGAACATTAAGAGGAGATTTGATTAATGTTTATCATCTGTTAAGGGGAATAGATAGGTTCAATGAAGAGATATTAATTTGGCATGTTTAAATTGTTTACATAAATGGACAGCTTTATCAGGAGTGATGTCAGGAAACACTTCCATGTTCAAATGTCAAGAGTTAAGAATCAAGGGAGTTTAATTATCATGTGCATTGGGAACCAAGCACTGAAATCCTTACTTGCTATGGCTTTATGGGCAGATTAACACAATAACACTACAAAAACATATGCAATAATAAATAATACGCTAAATTACCAGTCATGCTAGGTAACCAAGTTATAATGGTGCAAACCAAAGAATCATCTTCAATCACATCTGTGCTAATTTGCCTTCATTGCTCCTTGTGTTTTTGACTCTAGCCACATGATTGCTTGCTTTATATCCTTGTGCACTTTTGCCAATAATAGCCCTGTCCTAAATTGTCTTCTCTCATCCAATTCTGCTTGTGTCATGATCTGTTTCAATTTAAACTGGAGGGAGACCAACATCCTAGCGGGAAGGTTTGCTAATGCTGCACGGGAGGGTTTAAACTGGATTGACAGGAGGGTGGGATCTCGTGCAGCACAGAGGCACAGACTGGAAGTTGGTTTGGAGGGTGGTGTGGGGAAGGTGAAATAGACAAAATAGGCCAAAAAACAGAGAGCGAGGAATTAGAGTCGGTTTAAACTGCATGTATCTTAATGCAAGGGGCTTGACGGGTAAGGCAGATGAGCTTAGGGCGTGGAAAGGTATGAGCGACTGTGAGGTTGTAGCCATGGCTGAAACCTGGTTAAGGGAGGGGCAGGACTGGCAGCTCAATGTTGTGGGGTACAGAAGCTTCAGGAAAGATAGGGGTGAGGGAAAAAAAGAGGAGGGGGGTTGCATTGTTGGTTGGATGTCAAGGCTGTGTTCAGAGGTGACATTACGGACGGTTCTTCTAGTGAGGCTACATGGGTGGAGCTGAGGAACAAGAAAGGGATGATCACCTTGTTGGGGGTGTTCTATAGACCCACGAATAGTCAATGGGAATTAGAAGAACAAATATGCCGGGAGACACAGACACAGACACAGACACAGACACAGACAGACACACAGACAGACACACCCTCCCTCCCTCCTTTTACCCCATCCCCCGCCCTATCCACTCGCACATAGCTCCCAAATGCGCAGGCACGGGCAGAGAGAGAGACAGAGAGAAAAGGGGGAGAGAGGGAGAGCAGAGGGGAGTGGGAAGAGAGAGGAAGGATTGAAGGCAAAAGAGCCCCGTGGAGCAATACAAACATATGGAGATCCTCCCTGCCCCTCTCGCTCATGCACACACATATGCATATCGGCAGCCGGCAACACACGTGGACGGGCGGGCGTTGACCCGAGGACCGCGAGTTCGGCCGTTCCAGTACACGGCCTGACTTCATCTCTGGGCTAATTCTTTCTACGTCATTTGAATAACCAAGGGGGGGGATGGGGTCGGGGGGGTGACGTCACTCGAAGCGCGTGGAAGATTGTGTGTGTGACGGAGCCGTGCAGATCCATTGTGACGTCATCAGTTAGAGCTGCTAGTTTAAATTCAAAGTTTTAGATAAGGTGACTTTGGACTCGATGGGAAAAATGTCAACCAGAATATGTAAATATTTTATTGGTATTGTAAAAAAATATTTTATCGTTTTTTCGCGAAGATGTAAAAACACATAAACATACGTACAAGATCAGACTTTAATAAGTATATGATAAGATGCAAAAGGGTAAATAGAGAGAGTCGATCCTCTCAGGAATAAAACGGTCACCTCTGTGTGGAACCACAGGAGATGGGCAAGGTCCTCAATGAGTATTTCTCCTCTGTATTTACCGAGGAGAAAGACAGTAGGTCGGAGGAAATTGGAGTAGTCACTGGAAGTATCGTGAGAACAGTCAGGGTTACCGTTGAGGAGGTACTGAAGGTACTGTTGTGTTTGAAGGTAGACAAATCTCCAGGACCTGATCAGATATATCCGAGGACTTTGCAGAAAACTACAGAGGAACTGAGGTAACATTGGTTGATATTTATGAGTCATCCTTAAATGCAGGAGAGGTGCCAGAGGATTGGAGGGTGGCAAATGTTGTGCATCTTTTCAAGAAGGGCTGCAGGGAAAATGCCGTGAACTATAGGCCGGTGAGCTTAACATCTGTAGATGGTAAATTACTGGAAAGTATTCTGAGGGATAGGATATAGGATAGGATAGGCATCTGGATGGGCAAGGTCTGATTAAATACAGTCACCATGGTTTTGTACATGGGAGGTCATGTCTCACAAATCTGATTGATTTGTTTGAAGACGTAAGACAGGAGCAAAAATGTTGATGAGGGCAGAGCTGTAGATGTTGTGTACATGGACTTCAGCAAGGCATTCGACAAGGTTCCACATGGTAGGCTGCGCAGAGGAACAACTCCAGGACTGTTTGGAGTCTGTAGACTGGGCAATGTTCAGGGACTCGGCAACGGACATGAATGAATATGACACAGTCGTCACAGACTCCACAAGGAAATGTGTGGAGGACTGCATCCCTACAAAAACCTTCTGATGTGTTTCCTAACCAGAAGCCTTAGATGAACCATGAGATCCGCATTCTTCTGAAGCAATATCCCGGGCATTCAGGTTTGGTGATACAGAGGTCTATAAGAAGTCCAGATACGACCTTGACAAGGCCATCAAAAAGGCCAAAAGGGACCTGCTCTAAGCTGGTGGATGAGACGGATGTACGGCACTTGTGGCAGGCTTGAATGCCATCACCTCCTACAAGGCGAAATCAGGAGACGCCTCAAACGACAGCAAAACATCACTCCCTAATGAGCTCAATGCGTTCTACGCACGGTTCGATAGGGATAACACTGATGTGCCTTCCCGAGCTCCTATTCGTCCTGACGGTGCTACAGTCATAGTCACATAGGCCCTCGAAAAGCATCTGGACCTGATGGTATACCCGGCCGTGTTCTACAAAACCTGTGCGTACCAACTGGCTGGAGTTTTTATGGACATTTTCAACTGCTCAATTCTGAGGTCTGAGGTTCCCACCTGCTTTAAAAGGGCATCAATAAGAGCAAAGTGACGTGCCTCATTGACTATCGACCAGTGGCACTAATGTCTGTGGTGATGAAGTGCTTTGAGAGGTTGGTTATGGTGCACATCCACTCCTACCTCAACAAGAACCTCGACCAACTACAGTTCGCATACCACCACAACAGGTCAACGGTAGATGCAAATTCACTGACTCTCTACTCCGCACTGGACCACTTGGACAATAGAAACACCTACATCAGGCTGTTATTTATAGACTACAGCTCGGCGTTTGATACCATCATCCCTTCCAAGCCAGTTACCAAGCTCACGGAACTGGGCCTCTGCGCATCCCTCTGCAATTGGATCCTCGACTTTCTCATCCACAGACCATAGTCTGTTCAAATTGGAGGAACCACTTCATCCTCAGTAACAATTAGTACAGGAGCACCTCAAGGGACTCGGCAACTGCTTGTTGCCCTCTGCTTTACTCACTCTATACCCATGACTGCGACAAATGAGGACTAGTCAGAGTATAGAAGTGAGATCGACCGACCGACCAAATGGTGCCAGCACAACAACCTGGCTCTCGACATCAGTAAGACCAATGAACTGATTGTGGACTTTAGTAGGGGAAGGATGAGGACCCACAATCCTGTTTATATCAATGGGACATACATATATCAGAAGATCTTTCCTGGACCCAGCACACCGATGCAATTCTAAAGAAGGCACATCAGCGACTCTGCTTCCTGAGAAGATGATGGAGATTCAGCATGTCGATGAGGATTCTCCTAAACTTCTACAGGTGCACAGTCGAGAGCAGTCTGACTGGTTGCATCGTGGCCTTGTTCAGCAACTTGAACGTCCAGGAGCGAAAAAGACTACAAAAGGTTGTGACCACTGCCCAGTCCATCACCGGCTTTGACCTCTCAACTGTCGAAGGGATCTATCGTAGTCGCTGCCTCAAAAAGGCAGCCAAAATCATCAAGGGCCCAAACCATCCTGGCCACACACTTATCTCACCACTGCCATCAGGAAGAAGGTACGGAGCCTGAAGAATGTAACATCCAGGTTCAGGAGCAGCCATCAGGCTATTAAACACAACAAATAAGCTATGAGCTCTGAACTGCAAAATACTATTTTTATTTGTTATTTGCACTATATTTGTTATTTATTGAACTTTTTCTTTTTTTCCCCATTATATACAATGTTTACATATTCACATATTCTGTTGTGCTGCAGCAAGTAAGAATTTCATTGTCCCGTCCGGGACATATGACAATAAAACACTCTTGTTTCTCTTGACTCTAGATAGTGAAGATGGTTGTGAACGATTGCAGCAGGATCTGGATTGATTGGCCAGGTGGGCTGAGGAATGGTTGATGGAATTTAATACAGAGAAGTGTGAGGTGTTGCATTTTGGGACGTCGAACAAGAGCAGGACCTACACAGTAAATAGTAGGCCTCTGGGTAGTGTTATAGAGCAGAGGGATCTAGGAGTACAAGTGCATGGTTTATTGAAGGTTGAGTTGCAGCTAGTTAAGGTGGTCAAAAAGACTTTTGGCACTTTGGCCTTCATCAATCTTGAGTATAGAAGTTGGGAGGTCATGTTGCAGTTGCATAAGACACATTTAGAATATTGTGTTCAATTCTGGGCACCATGTTATACGAAAGATATTGTCAAGCTTTGGTCAAGGGTTTAGAAAAGATTTACGAGGATGTTGCCAGGATGTTGCCGAGGGTGTGAGCTATAGGGAGAGGTTAAGTAGGCTTGGTCTCTATTCCATGGTGTGTAGGAGGTTGAGGGGAGATCATATTGAGGTATACAATATCATGAGAGGAATAGATCGGGTAGATGCACAGTCTTTTACCCAGAGTAGGGGAATCGATGACCAGAGGCAGTTGAAGGGGAAAAGATTTGATAGGAATCCGAGGAGTAACATTTTCACACAGAGGGTGGTGGGTGTATAGAACAAGCTGCCAGAGGAGGTAGTTGAGGCTGGGTCTATCCCATTGTTTAAGAAACAGTTGGACAGGTACATGGATGGGACACGTTTGGAGGGTTATGGAGAAAGCGCAGGGAAGTGGGACTAGGGTAGCTGGGACATTGTTGGCCGGTGTGGGTGAGTTGGGCTGAAGGGCCTGGTTCCACACTGTATCACTCTATGACTGTATGATTCTATTAGGTCACCTTATCCTCAGCATAAGAACATATTTGTTCAGGCTTAGAATCCATGTTTTAAAAAAAAATCTACAAGCACACAACCGTCTGACCAACATTAAATTCTGAGAGACAGCAGGATCATTGTTGCCTGGATACATCACAAAACACATTGCTTTATCCCGATATTGTAGCAACTAGAGGGAAACAGCAGTCTCATCGGAGAGGTTTAAGTCTGAAATGTTTCCCAAGTGGGATTAATTACTTGAGAAATCATACATACTTTTTTCCGAAATGTTATGGCAGAAGCCAATTATATATTCCTGATGGGAGAATAAAGAAAGAAAAAAAATAAACCTCCCATCAATTCATGGGCAGATTTTGTTAAAGGGGAAGCACAGTTTGTTATACTTTTTCATGGGCCGACATTTGTCGATGGAAGATATTTTTAGATCTGAGCATCTCTCCGTCACGTCATCACACAGCTGGGTTACTGCAGTTGTCCCCAAGTGTGGCAGTAAATAAAATGCTTCTGCAAGTTCTGAACATAGTCAGCTACCTAAAAGGGTGGACTTTCTCCACATCTCCAAGGACCAGGGAACAACATAATAGTTCCAAAGATAGACACAAAATGATGGTGTAACTCAGCGGGTCAGGCAGCATCACTGGTGAAAAAGAATAGATGGCGTTTCGCATCCGACACGAAATGTCACCTATTTCCTTTTCTCCAGAGATGCTGCCTGGCCCGCTGAGTTACTCCAGTATTTTATGTCTATCTTTGGTATAAACCAGCTTCTGCAGTTCCTTCTTAAACATAATAGTTCCCTCTGGTTGGATCTTTTTAGCTGTCATTTTCAAATGGCTTAGGTGTAAATGTTCCCTCTCTGAGATTGGCTACACCCAGAAACATAAAAACATAGAAACATAGAGAATAAGTGCAGGAGGAGGCCATTCGGCCCTTCGCGCCAGCACTGCCATTCATTCTGATTTTGGCTGATCGTCTCCTATCAATAACCCGTGCCTGCCTTCTCCCCATATCCCTTGACTTCACTAGCCCCTAGAGCTCTATCTAACTCTCTCTTAAATCCATCCAGTGATTTGGCCTCTGTGGCAGGGAATTCCATAAATTCACAACTCTCTGGGTGAAAAAGTTTTTTCTCACCTCAGTCTTAAATTACCTCCCCTTATTCTAAGACTGTGGCCCCCGGTTCTGGACTCGCCCACCATTGGGAACATTTTTCCTGCATCTAGCTTGTCCAGTCCTTTTATAAGTTTCTATATATCATTCTATATTCTATTTTATATATCATCCTTCTAAACTCCAGTGAATACAAGCCTAGTCTTTTCAATCTTTCCTCATATGACAGTCCCGCCATCCCAGGGATCAATCTCGTGAACCTACGCTGCAGTGCCTCAATCACAAGGATGTTCTTCCTCAAATTAGGAGGCCAAAACTGTACACAATACTCCAGATGTGGTCTCACCAGAGCCCTATACACCTGCAGAAGAACCTGTCACGCAATCAATGATAACAAAGGTATTGCCAGATCTAGAATCAAATCAGATAGCTCTTTCTGGTAGCCAGCCTCCCAACTTTCAGGAAACTAGATTATTCTTGCACGAAGGGCTGAATGGCCTCCTTCAGTGCTGTAACTTTCCTGTAACTTGCCAATGAGTAGAACAAAAGGATTGCCTGTAATATGGTAAAATAAAGTTATTAATCAGTGGCAGTTGAGCTCATTTTGTGTGTATGATGTGTTGCTCGTGCTGAAAAGCCAGGGTATTGCTGTATACAGTGATCTACATGGGGACAAAAAGGAAAATAAAGTGAAGAGAGGGATAGCAGGCAACAAATGGCTGAATCCTGATAGACAGAAAGAGAGAGAGGGAGAGTTATCTGAATAGGAACTGCAGATGCTGGTTTAAACCGAAGATAGACACAAAATGCTGGAGCAAGTCAGCGGGACAGGCAGCATCTCTGGAGAGAAGGAATGGGTGAACTTTTGGGTCGAGACTCTTCTTCAGATCTTCTTCTTCTGAAGAAGGGTCTCGACCCGAAACGTCCCCCATTCCTTCTCTCCAGAGATGCTGCCTGTCCCGCTGAGTTACTCCAGGATTTTGTGTCTATCTTCTGGAGTTACCTGAAGTTGGATAATTTGACATTGAGCCTTACAGGCAGCGATATAGCCACGGTGATTAATCTTAGTGGTTAATCCATGAATTAATTTTATCCTATGGATCATTATTTGGAGTTACTATCACCCTTCTACAGATTGAAACAGATTGTGATTTGACTTGGGGAGGTAATCGTCTGCTTTTCAGATAGTCTCTTGGGACAGTTGTTCATTGGGGACTGAGGAGGCCACTGTGAGGCAATAGATGGGGCAGGGATACCTGGTGGTATGTCTTGCTTGGTTATTTTACGAGCTACGGGGAGACAATAGCTGAAAATACAATCTCATTAATTTAGCTTATGTTGAAGAACGTTTACCAACAAACTAAAAATTGACATTCACCTCCAACACTCTGGCAATGAATTGGATTTGGCCTGACCTTTGCTGAAAGGTCCCGAAAGAAGAGAGATGCCATTGATTTGCCCTTTTCAGTAAAGGTCTCGGAAGTGTCAGCAACTGCAAATTCAGAAGTTGTTCCTGCACCTTACAAACTACAGTAGTGTGTGGTTTGATTAGGTTTTGACATCAAAACCAAAGTTCAACCAGCACTATAATGAGATATAGCATTTTGGAAAATAAATCAAATAAACTCAGGCAATAAGGTAAAATTAACCATTAATAAATGGACTCTACATCCATAGTGCTGTCAAATTAAGGTGGAATTCTATAATTGACAGAGTGAAACCTTTGCTCTTACTTAGTGTACTCTCAATTAGATGGAGTGTCAAGTGTCAGTCCAATTGCTATGATACTGAATTACACAAATTAAACTTCCAAGAGGACAGTGAACAAGCCTCACTCAAATTCAGGCTGACTAATGACGAAGGGAGGAGCTGCAGAAATAATCCCCAAGATCTAGATCACAACAAATGGCCTAATTAGAAAAATGTATGAACATTTAATTTGCAAATGTTAAAGATGCATTGGAGGAAACACCTGAAGTGGTGTGTGCTCATATTAAAGAATATCCAGGTGCGCCGTTAGGCAGTGTGTCCTGCCCCAGAGATTTGAGGTGAGTTCACATGCATTTCAGGTGTGCAGGTTTAGTGCAGCAGCTCTTTACCTTAGAAAGGCTAGATGCTTGGTGACCATTTCCATGGCTGGGCTGTCTGGATCTAGATCGTCATGGTCCCTAAATGACAGGGCTGGTCATTTAGGATTGGAAAGGTGGGAATTTCTTTGTTCGGATGATTATGAGCAAGTGATATTCTACCATTAAAAAAGAGTGGGAATACTTGTTTTATTTTGGAATTGTGACTAGTGGAATACCACAGGGATCAATATTGGACCCATAAATGTGTTCTGGATAAGCATGTCTAACATATCCAAGTGTGTGGATGATACAAAGCTGAGTGGAAGTGTGAGGTGTGAGGAGGTGCAGAGAGACACGAGGGGTATGTAGACTGATTAAAAGCTTGAGCAAAGACATGGCAGGTGGAATATCATGTGGAAAAATCCAAGGTCTTCCACTATGGTAGAAAAATAGAAACACTGAGCATCTTCTAAATGGGGGTGGAGGGGTGCGGGGAGATTGGAGAGTGTTGGAGGTCAAGGAGACCCGAGTGTGGTGATATGAATCAATGAATGTTAGGAAGGTAAATGCCCATATTGCAAAAGGTTTTGCAGAGAAGAGGAAAGGTGAAAACTGATGTAATATAGGGCACCAGTGTGAGGGCTGTAGAGGCTTAGTCAATGAGCAAATGTCAGAAAGTATTCTTAGTTGTGGGGATATTAATGGAATCAAGGGGTATGGGGTGTGTGCAGGAAATTGATGCTGAGGCAATAGATCATCCCTGGTTTTACTAAATGTCAGAGCAGGTATGAGACACCAAAGGGTCTGGTCCGGCTTCTATTTATGGGCTATGCTGTTGATTAGCACAAAGGTGTGGCGGACACTGTGATGAGACACAGTTTTGTATACACTTACAGTCAGCACAAATGACACTGTAAAATCAAATCGTCAAATTGAGTTAATTGTCATGTACACAAGTATGTTGAGATACCGCTTAAATGAAAATTATGTTTGGAGTGATATCACAGGCAAGTAGACTCATCAAGCACAAAAATATAAATTGTACTTAAACTACGCATTAATTCTGCAAGACAATGAAAGCAAAAAAGACTGCAATAAACAAGATATTAGGGAAAAACACATGGTAGTACAAGTGGTGGGCCATAATTTTCCATTGCTGAGATAGGATTAGTGTGGAGCGAGTCAGTTCAAGAGCCTGATAGTTGTAGGAAAATAGCTGCACGTGAATCTAGAGGTGTGGAACTTCAGGCTTCTGTACTTCCTGCTCAGTTGTAGCAGTGAGATGAAGACATGACCCAGATGGTGGGGATCCTTGAAGATAGATGTTGCCTTCTTGTGGCTGTGCCTCATCTAGATGCTTTTGATGATAATGAAATCTGTCTTTTGTATGGAATATGAAGTAATTCAGTAGTTTTAAGGCAGAGATTGACAGTTTCTTAATTGGTAAGGGGAGAAGACAGGAGAATTGAGGAGTTGAGAGGGAAAGATAGATCAGCCATGATTAAATGGCAGATGGGCTGAATGGCCTAATTCTGCTCCTATGATTTATGAACATATTTATGAACAAGTCCTCTTAATCCTTTTGTTAAAGTCAGGACCATCAATCTGTCTCACCTATGTTTGAATGCTTGAGTAACAAAGTATTTTGCAATTATACAGGGATATCCCATCTGTGGTATTGTGTACAGTGTTGGTCACTTTACCCGAGAAAGAATGGACTTTCCATGAAGGAAGTGCTGGAAAGATTCAACAATCTGGTTCCAAGCATGGATTGTGCAGACTGAGACTGAGTTTGGAAGAATGTGGGGAGATCGCAGAGAAACTTATACCTGTAAATTGCCATCTAGTTTAACAGGCTGGATTCAGGGAGGATTATTCCCCTGGCTGTGGAGTACTGGGCTGTGGGACACACTTTGCAATCGATTGTTAAGACAGAGTAGGAAAACAATGTTTTCACTTAGTGGGCGATGAGCCATTGAAATAATCTAATTATCTACCCTGGGATCCAGCAGAGAGATCAATCGACAGATTTAGTTTTTGTTTTTTTAGTTTTAGAGAAGCAGTGCAGAATCAGGCCCTTCGTGCCCACCGAGTCCGCACCGACCAGCAATCCCCACACATTAACACTATCCTACACACACAAAAGACAGCTAACATTGATACTAAGCCAATTAACCTACAAACCTGTAGGCCTTAGGAGTGTGGGGGGGAAAACGGAGATCTCGGAGAAAATCCATGCAGGTCACGGGGAGAACGTACAAACTCCGTACAGATGAGCACCCGTTGCCAGGATTGCACATAGGTCTCTGTGTGGCAGCAACTCTACCACTGTGCCACCGTGCTGCCATGGGAACGGTGTGGGGGTTGTGCAGGAAAATGGTGCTGAGGTAGAAGTCTGTTGTGATCTTGGTGAAATTCACATGAGGCTGGAAGAGCTGTATGTCCTTCATCCTGCTTCTACTTCTGATCTTATGGTTCCAGTGCTTTTTATTCAACAGTTAACGTAACAAAGAATGAATTTGACCATGTGTTGATCGCTGAATCAACATTATTCAAACCAATTTCAGTATTGCCTCTGAAAAGGGGGGGGGGGGGGGGGGCACATCTAACTCCCTCTTAAATATAGCCACTGAACTGGCCTCAACTACCTTCTGTGGCAGAGAATTCCACAGATTCACCACTCTCTGTGTGAAAAATGTTTTTCTCATCTCGGTCCTAAAAGATTTCCCCCTTATCCTTAAACTGTGACCCCTTGTTCTGGACTTCTGGTGTGCTGGCAGCTCACCCACTCAAGGCTGGTGGGCTGGCAGCTGACTCGCGGCTATTCCTTGAAATGCCACTTGAAGCAGGGTGCAAGGCCACCAAATTCAAATGCAGTTTCATACCATTTCAAGCAGGGTGCAAGGCCACTAAAGGCAGAGAGTCATGACCTCTCCCTCCCCCATCTTGCAGTGACTGAGCCACGCCCACAGTTCAAGGCTTCATAGTCCCTCCCACCAGAAGGGGCATGGCCTTCATGGCCTGATTGACAGGAGAGAGAATCTCAACATTTTAAAAACACTAATAACTTTTATTTTTCATCGATGGGAAAGATCCTCGGCACCTGATGAGCGGAGGGGGACTCTGAGTAAGATGGTCAAATATCACAGCTGTACGTGGTAGCGATTTTCCTAAAATCAATATACAGCGCAAACAGGAAGTGGTCAAGATCAGACTTTTAATTATATAGACGGTAAGGCAACTTTTGCATTTTTAAACCAACTTTTCAATTAGGCAAGACATTCTCAAACCAACTTTTCAATTAGGCAAGGCATTGTCAAATCAACTTTTCAATTAGGCAAGGCATTCTCAAACCAACTTTTCAATTAGGCAAGGCAACTTTAGCATTCTCAAACCAACTTTTCAATTAGGCAAGGAAACATTAGCATTCTCAAACCAACCTTTCAATTATGTAAGGCAACTTTAGCATTCTCAAACCAACTTTTCAATTAGGCAAGGCAAATTTAGCATCCTCAAACCAACTTTTCAATTAGGCAAGGCATTCTCAAACCAACTTTTCAATTAGGCAAGGCATTCTCAAACCAACTTTTCAATTAGGCAAGGCATTTTCAAACCAATTTTTCAATTAGGCAAGGCATTTTCAAACCAACTTTTCAATTAGGCAAGGCAACTTTAGCATTCTCAAACCAACTTTTCAATTAGGCAAGGAAACATTAGCATTCTCAAACCAACTTTTCAATTAGGCAAGGAAACATTAGCATTCTCAAACCAACTTTTCATTTGGGCAAGGAAACATTAGCATTCTAAAAACAACTTTTCAATTAGGCAATACAACTATTGCATTCTCATACCAAAATACACTTTTGCATTTTCAAACTACATTTTCAAACCACATTAAGGGCACTGATGGGTCAGTAAAACCACTCAGTTTAGTAGACATGTTTCAGTGTTATTCACAGCTCAGACTGAGAATTGCGACCTATCGCTCCCCCATCTTGCAGAGAACTGAGCTACCACCACAGTTCGGGGTTTTACAGTCCCTCCGGAAGGGGCGTGGCCTTCAGGAGAGAGAATCTCAACATTCTCTCTGGCGCTGTAATGCGGCAACTCTACCACTGTGACACCATGCTACCCCAGTGTTGTAATATAGGAACCATGGCAGCCAGTTTGTGAACAGTAAGTTCCCATTGTTAGCAAGGAGAGAACTATCAAATATTGAGCAGAGGAGGCTCAAGAGACTGCAGATGCTGGAATCTGGAGGAGCAAACAAACTCAGCAGGTTGAGCACCATCTGTGGAGGGGAAAGGAATGATGTCGCCTGATGTAGGATTTGGTACAAATGTTGACCATTCCTTTCCACCAACAAATGCTGCTCGGCTTGCTGAATCCCTCCAGCAGATCAGTCATTGCTCCAAACGATCGGCAGTGCTGGCTGACGGATTAATATTGGCCAGTCGAATGGGAAGAACTCATTGCCCCATCAAAATAGCACTGAGAATCCTTTACATCCACCTTAGGAAAGAGACCAGAGATCAGAATCTTATCCAAGAACATTCCTTCAGAACCAGAATGGAGTGTCAGCCTGGAGTTTTGTGTTTACATCTCTGCAATGGGAACTCAGCTGTCTCTGAGGCAAGAATGCTGTCAACCACTGCAGCTGTCAAATTGACCAGTAGGCAATATTTCACTGCTCTTTTAAATCACTATGATTAAAATTGAAATTATTATTATTAACCTGCTGCAATTTTTATGTCCATGGCTGTGGCATTAGTTTAAGCTCTAAATAAACAAGTCAAATATTGTCATCTTTAACATTAATCTGCGGGGATTTCTTTAACTCGTCTGATGATATCACCAACTGCATATGCTCCAACATTAATCTTTTACTAAGATCGGCAAAGTCCACCTAAGGCACTCTCAGTAACTAATTCTGTAATGACTATGATGTCTGGAACCACAGGACCAATGATTAATCTTAACCTTGACCCATGAATGGCAACTTCAAGCAGCAAAGTCCTTCCATTCAGATGGAAATTCTTTCTCAGCTGTTTGTCAATAACACTGTCCATTGCTGTGGTTAATTACAAAGCTTTCTAAAGCACCCGTGGGTCAAGGTTAAGAGATGCAGCATTCCGGGCATTAACATAGAATGCATAACCATATATGTAAGAGATTCATAATTACCTATCCACCAAACCCTTCATTGTTTCTAAATGCTAAACCTATCTTGAGACCATTTTGGTATGAGGAAGACCTACCTGTACAGGCAGAGGAAATTAGAACATAGAGAACATAGAGCAGTACAGCACAGGAATAGTCCCTTCGGCCCACAAAGTCCGCATTGATCATGATGTTAAATTAAACTAATCTCCTCTGCATATTCCTGCATTTCCATGCACCTATCCGAAAACATATTAAATGCCACTACTGAAACTGCCTTCACTACCACACCAGCAGCATGTTCCATTCACTGCTCCCTGTGTAACACCTTGCCCCACACATGCCCTTTAAACTTTGTCCCTCAAACCCACCAGTGTTGAACATTTCCATTGTGGGGAAAAAAGTTCTGACTGTCGATACCTCTTATCATTTTATAAACCGATCAGGTTCCCCTCAGCCTCCAACGGTCCAGAGAAAACTATCCAAGTTTGTCCAACTTCTCCATATTAAAGCCCTTGTTAATCCACAAATACAGTAAAACGTCGCAATAACGAACCATGGGGAGGGAGAGGAGATGGTGCCCGTTATTGCCGACTGTCGGCTATAACCGAGTGAGGGGGGTAAAGTTTAACCCAAGGGGAGAAAGCCAGCATTAGTGGGGCGGGGGTTTAAACAAGTAGGAATTCACAGGTGGGGGAGCTGCAGAGCCCCCTGCCCCACAGGTGGTGGGCCAGGGACGGGTCGCGTACTCATGCTGCTCACTCTCTCCGCTCCTGCAACCAAAAGAACATGACATGGCGCCAGCTCAGTGGGTAACTGGTGGAAGTGGGAGCATGGTGCAACAGGAGCCTTGGTCCATTAGAACTGAAATCCGCTATATGGAGGTCCGTTATTGCGACGGTTTACTGTAATGGACAAAATCACTTATAGTCAGACTAAATCAATGTTATGTTGGTTGTGGGGAGAAATTGGATAGGCTGGACTGATAGGTGACCTGATACAGGAGTGTAACATTATGAAAGACATAGGTAGGGTAGATAGTCAGAATGTTTTACCCATGGTAGAGAAATCAAAAACAGGAGGGCATGGGCTTAAGGTGAGAGGAACTTAAAGGAGAACTGAGGGATGATTTTTACAGAGAGTCCTGGAACGTGCTGCCAGAAGTATGGTAGAATAAGGTGCAATTACTATGCGGAATAGATGTTTAGACAGGCACTTAAATGTGGTAGAGATATAGTTCTAATGTGGGGCAAATAGGATTAGTGTAAATGGGCAAAATGGTTGGCATTGGCGGGATGGGCTAATGGTCCCATTTCTGTGTTGTAATTCTAATCTTGCCCATCTGGTGGGCAGTAAGGATAACCCAAGGATTGAGTCTGGTGTTCCTCTCTTGTCTGGTGAGTGTTACCTATTGACCTGAGCAAGAGGAAAGTTTAGTTTAGTTTAGGTTAGAGATACAGCACAGTTTACAGAAGCCAATTAACCTACAAACCTGCACGTCTTTGGAATGTGGGGGAAAACCGGATCACCCGGAGAAATCCCGCGTGGTCACCGTGAGAACGTACAAACTCCATACAGACTGCATGTATAGTCAGGATAAAACCCAGGTCTCTGCCACTCTGTACTACTGTGTCATCGTCAAGGAAACGAAGAACAATGCATTAAGGTCAGACCAGTGGTCTACAGAGTGTGCCAGTGAATGCATTTGTTATTCCAGTTTTCTCCTACATCCCAAAAATGCACTTAATAGTAGATTAATTGGCCACTGTAAATTGCCATTGGTGTGTAGGTGAGGAGTAGAATCTGGGAGAGTTAATGGGAATGTGGGGAGAATAAACAGGTTAGGCCAGGGGTGGCGTAAATGTAGGTGCTTGTTGGACTCAGTGGGCTGAAAAGTCCCACACTGCTGTAAGGCGGGGCAATAAGTGGTCAATAACAAATGGGCAGCACAGTGGCGCAGCAGTAGAGTTGCTGCCTTACTGCACCAGAGACCTGGATTCGATCCTGACTATGGGTGCTTGTCTGTACGGAGTTTGTACGTTCTCCCCATGACCTGCCTGGGTTTTCTCCAGGTTCTCCGGTTTCCTCCCACACCCCAAAAACGTACAGGTTTGTAGGTTGTTTAAGAAGGAACTGCAGATGCTGGAAAATCAAAGGTGGACAAAAATGCTGGAGAAACTCAGCGGGTGAGGCAGCATCTATGAGTCTGAAGAAGGGTTTCGACCCGAAACGTTGCCTATTTCCTTCACTCCATAGATGCTGCCTCACACGCTGAGTTTCTCCAGCATTTTTGTCTACCAGGTTTATAGGTAAATTGGCTCAGTAAAATTTTTCATTATCCCTACTGTGCGTGGGATAGTGTTAGTGTGCTGGGTAGAGCGGACTTGGTGGTCAGAGGGCCTGTTTCCATGCTGTATCTCTAAATTAATGAAGGTACAGATCAGGCTAAGTCAGCCGAGTGGTGTCAGGAATGACTGAATGGTCTTTTCTCACGAAGCAATAGAAGGCAGAGTCAACCATGATTGAATGCCAGCACTTGATGGAACAGTGACCTATCGGCAGACAATACCACATCTATGTGGCACTGTATGGCACAACTGCAGCAGGGTTTTGGGTATTAGCTCTCTGGCTGTGTCATTGCAAAAAGTAACTTCCTCTGTATTCCTATAAAATCAGTACAGACAAGAGTGCCATTGTAAATATTGTAAACCAGTATTTTGTCAGTGCTGAAAATAGATTACATAGTAATGAATCAAAACTCCAGCATGGGAAAGGATAATGAGTTGGTAAACAGCAGCATTGCATCATAGCTCTCCTGCTGACTCTGTCGATGATTGCTCATACCCTGAGCTGCCTCAGCCTCCGAGGACTCCAAATATAAAACAGATGCATTTCATTAGTAAAGTTCACTTTGTGATCTAACCTCCAGTTTCCAAAAACAACAAACCACATTCCAGTTTTCAGAGGCTAATGTGGGGAGGGAGAACTGGGGTAAAGTTTGGAAATTCAACTGAGTAATCCTGAATGCAGTATTTTATTAGAGAAGATTTGGGCGGCACAGTGGCGCATCGGTAGAGTTGCTGCCTTACAGCGCCAGAGTCCCAGGTTTGATCCTGACTACTGGTGCTGTCTGTATGGAGTTTGTATGTTCTCTCTGTGACCACGTGGGTTTTCCAGGGTGCTCCGGCTTCCTCCCACATACCAAAGACATGCAAGTTTGTAGGTTTTGGTAAGAATTGTAAATTATCACCAGTGTGTAAGATAGTGCTAGGGATGGTCACTGGTCGCTGCGGACTCGGTGGGCGGAAGGGCCTTTTTCAGCACTGCATCACTAAACTAAACTAAACCAAGCTAGTGGATAGTCCAAGGCAGAGAAGGTTGGTAATCTTTTTACACAACAGTGAGAAATCGCTGAAGTCAGGGATTGTGTTGTTCAGCCAAACCTTTTGCACACTGTGGAGCCTCCTTTGCCCCCTTCCCACGTCCCATCCTGAACCCATCAGAAGAAGCAAAGGTCGATTTCATAAGGTCATGTTCATGTTATAGGAGCAGAATTAGGCCATTCAGCCCATCAAGTCTACTCTGCCATTTATTAGTGGCTGATCTATCTTTCCCTCTCTACCATTTTCTCTTGCCTTCTCCCCATAACCCCTGACACCCGTACTAATCAAGAATCTGTCAATGTCTGCCATAAAAAATATCAATTTATTTGGCCTCAGTGGCAATGAATTCCACAGGTTCACCACCCTCTGGCCAAAGAAATTCCTCATCGCCTTTTAAAGGTACATACTTTTATTTTGAGGCAATGGCCTCCGGATCTTGAACTGCAATGGCCTTGGAGAGAGGCTATTCTTTGCTCCTTTGTGCGTAGTGAGGGCCATGATTGTGATAGTGTCTCGGCCAAAGTAATGCATCTGTTTGAAAGCCTTGGAAGTTGAGGGAGCTCAGAGTATAAGGAATCATCGACAGTCAACATGAGAGCCAAGATACAATGCTGCTCTTTACCAACTCACTATCCCTCAGAAAATATGTTCAAATGAATGGGCAAATACCATATTTTCCAGTGAGTTTAGTTGGTTTTCAGGAGGGATTTCATGTCCTTACATGTTACGAGCAGTAGGCAGGTTGCAGCAGATCACAGTTCATGGAGGTGCAGGATAACTGGAGGATTAGCATCCAGATCCTATTCCATGTGCATGGGTACGAACAATCGCACTGATATTGTGAAGTATGGCCTGCTGCTTGATGACGCAAGGGATCCAAATACCTGGCAGTACAAAAAATGGCACAGCTAGTAAAGCTGCTGCCTCGCAGCACCAGAGACCCAGGTTAAATCCTGTCCTTGGGTTTTGTCTCAGTGGAGTTTGCATGTTCTCCATGCGACCACATGTGTTTCCTCCGGGTGCTCTAGTTTCCCCCTACATCCCAAAGACATTCGCGTTTATAAAGTTTATTAGCCTCCGTAAAATTGCCGCTGGTGTGGAGGGAGTGGATGGGAAAATGGGATAACATAGACATTGTGTCAATGGTTGTTCGCTGGTTGGCAGTGGGCTAAAGAGGCCTGTTCCACACTGTATCTTTCAATAAATCAAACAATGATCAGTTAAGCTACTCTCAATACTGCCACCTCTACCACCAATAGGAACAAGTGCTTTTGGGTGAATTGGCCACCACCACTTGCATGCTCTTCTCCAAGTCTCACACCACCCTGATTTTGGAAACATTTTGTTGGTCCGGCATTGATGCTAGGTCTAAATCCCACAATTTGCTCCTCACTGTTGGAGCACTTTCACCAGAAGGAGTGCAGTGGGTTCATAAAAGCAGTTCATCATCACCTTCTCAAGAACGAATATGGATGGGCAATAAATGCCGACCTTGCTGGTGATGCCCACATCTCAAAATGAACAAGTAAAATAAATGGAATCCAGTAAGGAAATCATACTTGAACTATTTAGCAGAGAATTGTCAGGATGGACCATATAGATAGACAGAAAATGCTGAGGTAGCTCAGCGTATTAGGCAACATCTCTGGATAGAAGGAATGGGTGACATCTTGTGTCGAGACACTCCTTCAGTCTGAAACGTCACCTATTCCTTTTCTCCAGTGATGCTGCATGACCTGCTGAGTTACTTTTTCTGGTATTTTGTGTCTATCTTCAGTGTAAACCAGCATCTGCAATAACTTCCTACGTTGGAAGTATCATGGGTTGCGGATAGAGGGAAATGGGGCATGAGCTATATTGACATATCTAGTAGGTGCTGCTGCAAAGGTTATTACAGAGGATAAAATATGACAGTGTAGGAGACAATACGTGGAAAAAGAATGGCTGGGCTCCAGGAAACGGAGAGGCTTAAAATAATGGGTAAGATATGACAATCGGTGTGTCACATGGTTTGTGGTTTAGACCTTTCACAGTTTCCATGGTTTGAATCAATGCATTAAAGATCTGGTAGCTTCATCTGCTGAAGACACAAAGTGTTGTACTTCCGGTGGCGCTGGTGCCAGCAGCCTCCACCTACAGCCCGGTATCTTTTTGTTTTTTTGTTTATTTAGTTATGTAAAAGTGTGTTTTTTTGTGGTTTTTTTTTGGTGTTTTTATGTGGGGGAAGAGGGCACGGTGCGGGGGATACCGTCCTTCAGCCGCTTCCTGGTGAGGACGCGACTATTATTCGAGTCGCGTCCTCGCCCGTCCTCGCCCCCCCCCCACAGCGGCCTACCTACCTGGATTGGCGCGGCCTTTCCTGCCGGGATCGACCGGAGCTCCAGCAGCGGCGGGACAGCGCTGAAACATCGCGGGGCTGGCGATGCCTTACCGGGGGTCGCCGTCTGGAGCCTGGAGTGCTGGACCTGCTGCACCGACATCATGGAGCTGCGGTTTGCGGAGCTCCCAACGCGGGCGGCGCTGATGGACAGCGCGGGGTCCTGCGACTCTGCCCGGCTCAGCCTGCGGACTCAGGAGCTGCAGACTCCGGCAGCGGGAGGCGGCTGATCAGGAGGTCCGGGCCGCTGAGGAGGAGGATGCTCACCGTCGGGGTGCGGCGTCGGTGTTCCACCAGCCCGACGTGAGGGCCTGAACATCGGGCCACCCGGGGCGGCGACTGCGGGTGCTCGGAAGGCCCCGACCACGGATCAACACGGAGGGGAGGCTGGCTGGACTATGGTGCCATCCTCACCTTGGTGCCATTTATGTTATGTTGTGTCGTGGACTTTCTGTGTTTGTGCTTTTTTTTAAATTCAATTTCAATTTTATTTTTAATATGTTTTATTATTTATTTATTATTATTTATTTTTTTTGTGATTTTTTTTTTTATGATACTGCCTGTAAGGGAAATTCATTTCGTTGTCTCAAATTGAAATAAATAAATTTGAATACAATACAATACAAAGACGGGACTGAAGTTGTGAAGTCGCTACAAGCGAGCCGAAAGCTTACAATTTTACAACTCTATTCAATTTCCTTTCAGGATGTGCATTGTGTTTGAAGTAAAAAACACTTGGATCATTTTTTGTAAAATAAGCACTGCAGTTTAAGTGCACCCATTAAGATAGCAAGTTACTAAATAATCTGCTTTGTAGGGATGCTGAATGAGGGATAAGCATCACCCAGTACACCACTTATTATTCACCTCTACAGAATTATTGCATTGGATCTCCCAGAGAGCAGAAGGGACTCAGGTTAATGTGTAAGAAGGAACTGCAGATGCTGGTTTAAACCGAAGATAGACACAAAAAGCTGGAGTAACTCAGTGGGACAGGCAGCATCTCTGGAGAGAAGGAATAGGTGACGTTTCGGGTCGAAACCCCAGAAGGTTGGTCATTGTGATGGGCCGAAGGGCCTGTTTGTATGCTGTACAACTTTATGACTCATGGCATTACCACACAGAATGCAGCCACTCAGCCTGTTGTGTCTGAACATGCTCTCTGAGAAAGCTTGGCTCCACATTCCCACATTTTGTGCTTCACTCTGTAAGCTCCCAGGCCTTGGATGTCTGTCCAAGTCATTGTGCTTAATCACTTGTGGAGTCATCTTTCCCAATGTATCGGACAAGAGTTGCTGGTAACATGTGACATGTGTTATCCGTGACAGGGAATTGCTAAACAAGTTGTCAGCTGTTCACAGAGAGAAAAAAAAACTAGCAATCACTGCTTAGTAAAGACTAACACCAAATAGGCATTAATATCAAGCAACCATAGCCAATTAGCCAGCTGTCCTTATTGTAGACTGATCGCAGCAACATTTCTGCCCTAATTGCTGAGCGGTCACTGTTTCAGGTTTTATGTACTCCCATTCCAGTCTTCTGAAGTCCACATAAACATGCAGTCCATTTTCTGATAGATTAATTCACAGACCTGGTCAATGAACCATGGATAGAGAATGAAGGAAGTTGGACCGGGATGTGTTTAGAGAGCATGGGAATGGTCTGACTTAGAGACTGTGTTGAACTATGAGCACAAGTTGTGTGTAATGGATGCGATGCCTCCCAAAGTTGATCAGCCCACCAACATTGACTTCACGCACTTACGGGCCACAGCCCTTGAATAAGCATGCGGGTACAACAGGCAGTGAAGAAAGCTAATGGCATATTGGCCTTCCTAACAAAAAGGGTTGAGTATAGGAGCAAATAGGTCCTTCTGCAGTTGTACAGGGCCCTGGTGAGACCACGCCTGGAGTATTGTGTGCAGTTTTGGTCTCCTAATGTGAGGAAGGACATTCTTGCTATTGAGGGAGCGCAGCATAGGTTCACAAGGTTAATTTCCGGGATGGTGGGACTGTCATATGCTGAGAGATTGGAGCAACTGGACTTGCCTTGTATTCACTGGAATTTAAAAGGATGAGAGGTGATCTTATGGAAACATATACAATTATTAAGGGATTGGACAGGCTAGATGCAGGAAACATGTTCCCGATGTTGGGGGAATCCAGAACCAGGGGCCACAGTTTAAGAATAGGGGGTACGCCATTTAGAACGGAGATGAAGAAAAACTTTTTTCACACAGAAAGTTGTGAATTTGTGGAATGATCTGCCTCAGAAGGCAGTGGAGGCCGATTCAATGCCTCAGAAGGCACTGGATGCATTCAAAAGAGTGTTAGATAGTGCTCTAAGGGCTAGCAGAATCAAGGGGTTTGGGGAGAAGTCAGGAACGGGGTTCTGATTGTTGATGATCAGCCACGATCACATTGAATGGCGATGCTGGCTCGAAGGGCTGATTGGCCTACTCCTGCACCTATTGTCAATGTATCTATGAGACAGCTTCTGAGAAGCAGCACCCATAACGTTATTTACCCATTTCCCTCCACAGATGCTGCTTGACTTGTTGAGTTCCTGCAGCAGGTTGTGTTTTGCTCCAGAATCTTGCATCTACAGACCTTTCTGATTCCAGGCTTATTAACACGATGTGCACACAGTTGTCTACACAATGAAAAGCACTACATCACTGGTGACAATGCTTGATCAAACCAGCTCTTCAGTTACATTTCAAGAAAGATGTTTAAAACTAAATGGTGTGCCAGTGGATTGCGAAAGAATGCTTTCAACAAAGCAAGGAACCAAATGTCAGCACAACCTAAAAATAGACTAGAAGATCACATTACAAAAGAATGCATTCTCTGGAATGTGCCAGGAGTTTGTGAATGTGGCTCATTATTTTGCTGGAAGTGTGCAGATGTACTGGCCCTGCTGGAACCCCAGGAGCGAGGACTCAATGGGTTGTATTTTGACCAGGTCCACAGCAGATGGACATTTCTTACTCAGTCCCTTGCCTGCATCCACTGTGGACGGTACTTTTTCAGTATTCTGGAGGGGCAGGATTGTTCATAACACGAGAATAATCTTGGTTCTTAAAGAGCCTGCTGAATGATACTTTATTGTTACGTGACATATTACAGCAAAATTCTTTATTTCGCATACTTTGCACAAGTTATGCAAAGAGGTGCCACATAAAGGCCACCGATAAAGTTGCAAAGTGTTCAATGTAATCATAATAAATAGGGGTAGAATTAGGCCATTCAGCCCATCAAGTCTAGCCCCAATGGCCCCTCTTCGTTATTGGCAGCCCCACTCGTGCCGGGTCCCACTTTGTTCTCGGCGACCCCCCTACACCGGGCCCCTCTCTGTTCTCCTGGCAGCAGGTCCTCGACCGACCTCCGGCACCCACCATGGGTCCATCGGACCCCCGGCACTCATGCGGGCCCAGTCAACCACTGGCGCTGCACTTGTGCAAATGACAATGGACGGAGTGAAAGAGGCTACCCTTCAACCTCTAACCTCCAATAAGGAAAAAATAAAAAAGGAGCACACTACTTAAACCCAGGAGCGGTTGGAGCGGCGTCCGGGCAGCGAGTTTACAAACGGAGCGCGGGGCTTTGTTCCACAGAGGCCCAGGAGCGGTTGGAGCGTCCACTCTGCAATGTTCCATCACACTTCAAAATAAGTGAGCTTGTGGAAGCCGCTGATTGGTGGAAGCGGACTAGATGAAGCAGCTGATTGGGAGTCAGATCCCTGCTGATTTCTTCCAGCACTTTGTATTGTATCCTGGGTAAGGGGGGGAGAATGAGGCCCAGGGCAGTTTACTGTTCTGGATGTCAGATGTGGGAAGTCATGGAGTCTGATAGCCTTCCAGCCGTCCACATCTGCGCCAGTTGCGTCGAGATGGGACTCCTAAGGGACCGTATTAGGAACCTGGAGCAGCTGCTCGATGACCTCTGTCTGGTCAGGAAGAGTGAGGAGGTCATAGAGAGGAGTTATAGAAAGGTGGTCACTCCAAGACCACGGGAGGAAGACAAGCGGGTCACGGTTAGGAGGGGCAAGGGGCAGATTAGAGGTAACATGAGGGGGAATTTCTTTACTCGGAGAGTGGTAGCTGTGTGAAATGAGCTTCCAGGGGAAGTGGTGGATTTTATCATTTAAAAATAGATTGGACAGGTATATGGACGGGAAAGGAATGGAGGGTTATGGTCTGAGTGCAGGTAGATGGGACTAGATGAGAGCAAGTGTTCGGCACGGGCTAGAAGGGCCGAGATTGCCTAATTGTTATATGGTTATATGGTTATCTGCTTAAACGTTGATAGAGTGCAAAGCGATTTGTGGATCACAAAAGGTCTGTAATTTGAAAAGCAAGCAGAATAGTTTATCGTGATGACTCTCTGTTTCTCTTGATATATTTACCTCAGTTAATCATATTGTAGAATTCGGACTTATACCGACTCTTCTCCTAAGAAAAAACCATTGTTAATTATCCTCCGCTTTTCCTTCAGACTTTAAAATTGCACTTATGAGTTACTGGAGTGTTGCATTATACACCGCATTCAGTGTGTAGAATGTTTTCAATGTGACCCAGTCACATCTTCCCATCCTAACATTAGGCAACCAACACTCCCTGTGTTCCTACAGGGCCTGTCCCACTTGGCCGTCATTTACGCGACAGGCTGGTAGTGACTGACACGTGGCGGCCGCACAGCCGTCTGGAGCATGTGACGTCATTTGAAGATAGACACAAAATGCAGGAGTAACTCAGCGGGACCAGCAGCATCTCTGGAGAGAAGGAATGGATGATATTTTGGGTTGAGGCACTTCTTAATTGGGGCGTGAATGACAGCTAAGTGGGACAGGCTCACCTCTGTCCGTCCCCCGAACCTGTTTCCACACTTCAATTCACTACACCTCTACTTCTCCTATCCTCACCCTCAACTGATTTCATCTGCTCATTATCCCTCCCTCTTATCCAGTTCCAGTTATCACTTTCCTTGTCAGATTTCACATCTGCAGTTTCTAGTTCTTGCTTATCCTATTCAAGCCTCTATCTCTATCCACCCTCCCTTCCCTTCATCTGGCTCAATCTTTCAGCTTTTTCTCTCTCTTTATCTGTCCATATCTATCACCCACCAGCCACTGTCTCTCTACTCCACCCCACCCCCTCTTCCTCCCCCTCCATCATCTCACTCCTCACCTGGTCCCACCTATTGCTGCCAGCCCTTGTCCGATCCCACCCTCTCACCACTCTATACTGGCTATCTCCCCGTATTCTCTCAATCCTGACACAGGGTCTTGACCAAAAAGAATGACTTATCCTTTCTCTCCACAAATGCTACCTGACCTGCTGAGTTCTTGCAGGAGTTTGTTTTTTATCTACAAACCAGGCTTTGGAAAAGTCTTGTCTGGATGTTCCACGATGTTTGTTCTTCACACATTGGAACAAGCCATCCTGGTTAGTTTTCATGACACCTACTGCCTTAAGCACTGACTCCTGCACACAAGTAGAAAGCCTCAATGTCAAAGGGCAGAGTCTCAATGTCAAAGAGCAGAGACTCTGGGAGCTCAGATGTAATGAAGCCTGGTCTGTGAACAGTCTTCCCCAAAATGTACAGGAAAATAATGGCACCTGTCAGAACCTTGGGGTAAAAGAAGCACTATTGATATTAACAAGAACGAGAGGACCATCGATAAGGCGTACATCAGGAACTTCTCAAGTCTTTTGTCAAGGGCATGGGTGGCGCAGCAGTAGAGTTATTGCCTCGCAGTGCCAGAGACCCTGCCTACGGGTGCTGTCTGTATGGTATTTGTATGTTAACTACAGACGGGCAATCATTGCTGCAATTGCTGGTGACACCAACATGCCACAATGGAGCAATAATCTCTGTCTCCATCCGGTGGTATTTGAGTAGCCTCAATGTCAAAGGGCAGAGTCTCAATGTCAAAGAACAGAGACTCTGGGAGCTCAGCTGTAATGAATCTTGGTCTGTGAACAGTCTTCCACAAACAGTACAGGAAAATACTGGCACCTGTCAGAACCTAGGGGTAAAAGAAGCACTATTGATATTCACAAGAACGAGAGGCGATCTCATGAAATAATGTAAACTTCACATTTGGCTTGACAGGATGGGTATGGGGCTGGTGTTGTCCCAGGTGGGGCTGCCAAGGTCCAGGGGTCACACTCTTTAAACAATTGGTTACTCAGATCGGGCTTGAGAAGATACTTCTTTATTGGGAGTGAATCTGAGAGAGTTGTGAAGGCTTAGTCACTGTGGATACTCAAGATTTTTTCACATTAAGCACAGCATAGAAATTGGATGAGTGGAGGAGAGTGATGTTAGAGTTTTAAAAAATCACCATGGTCTTAGTGAATGGTGAACCAGGTGCGAAGGGCCTATTTCCTATACTCTATGAGATACTGGAAAATATGAGAGCCACTTTCATCCCAACAATGGCAAAACCATCCAATTAGTCCATTAAAAAAAATGATTACCCTAGTTGATGGATAAATGTAGGTCAGGACATACAGGGAAGTGTCTCCAGTTCCTCCTTGAAACATTACCATGGGAATCACCTATGGAGTTAGCTGGGGATCTCGGTTTAACATCTTATCCAAAGGTGGGCAGTTTGACTCCCACTGGAGCCACTTCCATCCTGCATTGTACCGCAAGGTGCAGATATGTGGTTGGAGTATGGCTCGGACCTATGAAGGTGATGCGGTTGTCAAGCATCAATGGACATAGCCGACTGCAAGGATATTTGGAAAGCAGACGCAAAGACGGCAAGATGTATTTACCGTTGAGTTTGGTTAAATCTGGAATTTCCCAGGCAGAAACCAAGCCCTTTGAATGTGAGTGGAAAAAGAAATCATCAATGAAAGCTACATAAAAATGACGCTGAGTGTTCCGTTTATTGCTTACTTATTAAAACTAGCTGACGTACACAACCGTAATTTAAACAAAATTGTTTATATTATTAAGGGAAGCCTAGAGCAGGGTCAGTGAACAAATATAAGCTGATTAAGTCAACTGTGCTGATCTGATGCCAATCTGAGCACTTTGGGTAAATGTTTGCCTTGGCCAATGGAATGGGACAGAATGAAAGAAGAGAATTATCTCCCTGGGCACTGCAGAAGTGAGTTAAACAAGTTATGCCAGGTGTCGGGAAGACTGCATTCACCCGGAGTTAAAATTCACACCAGTGTCTCAAAGTGAATGTATCAAAGAGCTGGATTCAAAGACTGATTTAGTAGAGTCACTGGTTAATAAGAGTGATGCATAGCAAATGCACCGTCTGGTACGTAGATTATTTTGGTTTTAAACTTGGATATCCTTTGGTCTCTGTTGAACTGCAAAGGGATCTCTGTGACACAGTGTTGGGTTTACGGTCTAGGTCTGCCATGTTTCCAGGCTCAGCTCACAAATAAACCAAATGAAGGAGGAGTGCCGTTTCCATTACTTGTGTAGCTCCCACACTCAACTTTGCAGTTGTGATCCAAAGTTAGCAATGCATGGAATCAAATTGACTTCAATGGTACAATGGTTCTTTATCATCACGTGTGCATTGCACAGTGAAATTTGTTTTGCATAGATTACACATGCGCCATATTTAGACCCCATTTTTTGGGGCTATTTACACAAAGGAAAATTCTAAAGTTCAAAGTCCATTCCACATGCTGAATGTACTGCTGAATGTACTGGAGTGCCCCATAGGCTGCTACAGGGCCTCCTCCATCACCCTCGACTGACTCGGCCCCTGAACCAACATCCTTTACCTCGCCCGACTGCCTTTGTGTCCCAGTGGGGCACCTCCAGCAGCCTACCTTGAAGGCTCAGGAGGAAATACCCCAGTCCCTTTCCTACCAGCCCACTCCACTCGTCTGTTGTCTGCAGCGGCTCCCTCCTCCTTGTCTCTCTGGTCTTCGGAGCCGAGCTCGGTGCCTTCCGAGTTTTCCCTGTGGGCAGCTACGCCAGACCTGCTGATGGACATGGCCACGGGTGACCCATCGGGTCTGTTGTCATTCACGGTGGCCCGCTGGGTCCATCTTTGTTTGGCTCCACGGCACATCCCGGGAACGTTCTGCCGAGCATCCCAGGAGCGAGGTTTGTTGGATCTTGACAAATAAATATTAAAGAGGCAACTGGAGAGGAGATGATAGGATGGTGGGACAAGCATGGCAGGAACGATATGGGATGCATGAGAATGGCATTTCAACTACACACCTGCATCTCCCTGCTGCCAAACAATGCACGAAGAGTTATGGAAACGGAAATATGTGAGGGACCAAACATATCTATTTGGTGTGCCAAATAAAATGCTGAAAATCATCAACAGGCCAGGTATAGACTGTGAAAAGGAAGAGAGTTAATGGCTTGGGACAGTGAACTTTCATCAGAAATTAATGCGTAAGTTGTTTCCATCTGTTATGTGCTATGATCCCATTAGAACTATACAAGCTAACAGGTAAGGGGTGTGGGAGTCTCATGAAGGCAATTACAAAGTTTCAATCAAATGAAAATAGAAGGAAAAAAGGACAAACATTGCGAGAAAGAGCAATCTGGGAGTTGTGTGAGATACAGGAGGGAGCTGCGCTGCTTTAGAGAGCCAAGAAAAGCTGTAAAAACTGCAACTTCCTGCTTAGACAGTAAGCTGGTCCATTTAAATGATCCTTCCCCAAGATCACTAACCTTATTTCCCTGGATATTTTTCTTTGTCCTCTCCTTCAACACATTCCAGAATCAGCCAATGGTTAGTTGTGGGCTCAACTCTTCCAAATTGTCTTATTAACATTCTGCAGAAAAGTGCCCAGGAAATAAATAAATTGGTGCAGAGAGGCAGAGCAGATTAAAAGTTGCCCAAACCTTCCAGTAGCATGGTTACCATTTTCCTTTTTGAACTGAAAAGATTAGTTGGATCTCCTTTTTTTTTGGAGACTTCAAATAGCTCTTTGGCATCTGACATGAAGCATCATGATGCAAACAACTGCCTCCAGAATCTAGAGTTATTAATTGAAGATTGCTATTTGTACTATGCAGCCAATTCTGCATTGTGTCATTGTGGTGATGACTGATGATGGAGCAATTACTGGAATTCGTTATTTAATGGTCAATTAGAACTTTATTTGGTCACTGCTCTAGATAAATGGAGATAATGTTTCCCCTGCAAGAGATATATTCTGCAAGCCACAAACTCCCACATTTCTTTGCCAAATATTTAGTAATTTTAGTTATTTCTTATCTATTTGTATTTCAAAAAGTAAACATACTTACATACAGCTTGAAGCCCTATGTACATCCCACACTTCAAAAATGCAAAGAATAAATCATCAGTACATTGCAGGATCTTCATCGGATGGCCTTTAGCGACAGCAGTCATCTCAATCTTGGGATATCACCAGAGGAATTTCTCAGGCGGGGTACCTTCAGGTATGGATAGCTTGCTAAGTATTCCAGTATACTGTTCCATTGACAACTCCTGTGATAAAGGAGCAGCCTATAGCAATTACTGCATATTTAGCATAGTAAGATATCTACAGTACGTCATGATGGAAAGCACTATTAAATGGAATTTTACACCTGAGGCTTTGAAGGTGGTGTTGCAGTAGGTGATTGAAATTGTGGCCAAGGAGGTGTGCTTTATGGTATGTCTTAAAAATGGAGAACAAGGGAGTTGAATGACTGAGGGACGGAATTCCAGAGCCTGAGAAACTATAGAGCTGCCTGAGAATGGTGGAAAAAAAAAAATCAGGTATGTGCAAGAAGTCAGAGAAAAAGGAATGCAGAGATCGTAAAAGGCTGCAGGGCCGGATGAGATTACAGAGACTGTGAAACTAATCCACTCCATTTTTCTGAGAGCATTGGCTAAAAGTCTGCAACTATTTCAGATATCTCCAGACCATAGGCATGCAATGGATTTCCAGTCCGCTACTGGAGTAGGATTTCTCCTAAATGATTTGCTAATATCCCCCCCCCCCCCCCCCCCCCCGACATCAGTCTGAAGAAGGGTCCCAACCCGAAACGTCACCTATTCCTTCGCTCCATAGATGCTGCCTCACCCGGTGAGTTTCTCCAGCATTTATGTCTACCTTCGATTTTTTCAGCATCTGCAGTTCTTTCTTAAACAGTAACTTCTCCATGGTTGCTCCTGCATATTGGAGTTTGGAGATTACAGAGCCATGATGAAGAGAATGCAGAGGACTGATCTATAGGCTTCTTCCTGAATCCGGTCACACTGGGCAAGAAAGCAGCAACAACTCTAGTCTACCACAGGTATCTTCATTGCACTCAATGTGTTTCAAACCCAATGCTGGCAGGTTCTGCATGTGACATTGGTCAACATTTATATGACAGGTCAGAGGAGGTGCACCACACATGAATGTGACAGAAACAAATATTCCATTCAATGACCTCTAGCAGCAAACGTTGGGCACTCCACTGTTGAATCATTAAATAGAGGGGCAGGCTGAGGGAATCCCATCCTTCACGCTGCTGAATGAGCTCCAGCAGAGACACGCCGTTATTTTTATTTGATGAACTGGTGCCAGCTCTCCAACGCAATGCACTGGTTCCATTTTCCTACCTTCATTTACCCAATTATATTTCACTTCAGCCCCTGCTCACACTCCTTCACCTCAACCCTCCCGCCCCCGCCCCCTCCCCACCATGAAAGGTCCCGACATGAAACATCACCATTAACTAAGCTGCCTGACCCGATAAGTTACTCCAGCACTTTCGTCTCTTATTTGTAAACCAGCATCTGCTGTTCCTGGTTTCTATATCTTTCATTGCAATGTGAAGGCAAATTACTTAATAGCCTCAGGCTATTCAAACACTGAAAGAGACATGGCCTCAGTTAAATCCTTCAAGTTCTCCCATATCTACTGAGAGCATCCTATTGTGGATGCACAGCCTTCAGACCCCCCCACCCATACACACCCTCCCACCACCCCCAACACACTTCATCAACTCCATCTACATTACATGTAGCACTGCCAAAGGGAAAGCAGCCAACAAATAAGGAGTGTTGTATAGTTGAGGGATCTAGTTGTCAAGGTACATGGTTCAGTGATAGAGGGTCACAGGTAGATGGGGAAGTAAAAAGGCTTTTGGTACATTGGCCATCATCAGTCGGGGTACTAAATATAAAAATTGGGCTGGTTTGTTACAGTTGTACAAAATATTGATGAGGCTACATTTGGAGTATTGTGTTCAGTATTGGTCACCCTGCAATAGGAAGGATACCATTAAGCTGTAAAGCGTGCAGGAGGATGTACATGGGTGTTACCAAGACAAGAGGGACTAAGCTATAGGGAGGGGTTGTACAGGCTAGGACATTATTCCTTTGAATGCAACAGATTGAGGGTGATTTTATAGGTGTATAAAATCAAGAGGGGAATAGATCAAGAAGGTGAATGCACTGTGTTTTTTAGCCAACGTAAAGGAATCAGAAACCAGAGGATATACACAGGTTTAAGGTGAGAGAGGCAAGATTTAATAAAACCCTAAGGGGCAACCTTTTAACTTGGAGGGTGATAGGAAGTTGGAACAAGCTGCCAGAGGAGGTAGTTGAGGAAGGTACTATAACAACATTTAAAAGACACTAGAATATCTATTCAGACAGGAAAAGTTTAGAGGCATATGGGCCAAACATGGGAAATGGGACTAGTTTAGATGGGACATCTTAGTCGACATGGACAAGTTGGACCAAAGAGCCTGTTTTTGTGCTGTATGATTTAATGACTCGCTATGACTTTATAATCAAGGACCACTCACACAAAAGATACAAAAACTTAAAAGGAGGGATATGGATCACATGTGGGCAGAAGGGCCTGTTCCTGTGTTGTACAGGTTTTTCACTGTATCTTGATACATAGAAGCTCCGAGCAGGCCGCGTCCAGTTGCCGGGAACTCGCCAGGCCGGTCCTGCTCGTCCCCCATATATACTAAGATATATATATATATGCCAGATATACTAAGACCCGGTGGGCTATGATAGTTTGACGAGAGGCCAGCCCCTGGTCACTCTCTGCGGCCAGATGCACTAAGACCCAACAAGCCTCGATCAGTTGCAAGGAAGCTGCCGAGCAAGCCCTGGCCTTCCCCGAAGACCAGAGACCTGAAGGAAGGAGCCTGCGATGAAGACGACGGATACGACGGTTGAGGAGCAAGCCTGGTAGGAGAGGGACCAAGGTCTGGCCTACTGCGCCTTCCAGGTCAGCTGCATGTTACACCCCTGGGGAACAAAGGTGGATGGGTGAGGAGATGAACATCGGTTCGCAGGTCGATCCAGACGTCTAAGGAAGGTGATGGCTGGAGGCTTCGCAGCAGCCTGGGGCTTGCCTGGATCGGGCAATGCTTATGAAAACTAGAGGGCGACAGGACTTTGAAAACGGTGTCAAACATGGTGCCTCTTGCATACGGGCTCAATGGACTATTTCTGTACATTGTCACAAGTTCACAAGTTCAAAGAGTAGAATTCGGCCCATCGAGTCTACTCCGTCATTCAATCATGGCTGATCTCAAGGATTCAAGGTTTTAAGGTTTCAAGGTCAGTTTATTGTCACATGTACCAATTAAGATACAGTCAAATTTGAATTACCATACAGCCTTACTAAAAAAAAGCAACAAGACACACGACATAAAAATGAACATAAGCATCCTCCACAGCGGATTCCCCACGTTCCTCACAGTGATGGAAGGCAATAAAGTCTAATCTTCTTCCTCTTTATTCTCCCGCAGTCAGGCCAGGCAAAACATCCCCAGTCGGGAGGATCGAAGCCCCTGCAGCCAGCGGTCGAAGCCCTCGCATCGGGGCGATCGAAGCTCCTGTGTCAGCGTGATCGAAGCTCCCGCGTCAGGGCGGTCTAAGTTCCAGCGGCTTGGAGCTTCCGAAGTTGGTCTCCGACCAGATACAGCGAGCTCTGCAATGTTAAAGTCCTCAGGCGCCCGTGTTTGGAGCGCAGGGGTCGATCCTTGGCAAAGGGATTGCGGCCTGTGGTAAGTCCTGCAGCCTCCTGTGGTGAAGCTCCTGAAGTCGGTCTCCAGCAAAGGCCGCCAACTCCGCGATGTTAGGCCGCAGTGCGGACGGGGATACGATATGGAAAATAAATTGCATCTCCGGCAAGGTAAGGGATTAGAAACACTCTGCCTCCTAATCCCATTTTCCTGCCTTCTCCCCATAACCCTTGACACTTTGCTAATTGGGGGATTGTGCTCGACCGATTGGGAATTTCACTGTGCATTTGCACATGTGACATAAAGCACTATTGAACCATTGAACCAGGAGAATAATACACCAAACCCTGCAGTATCTCTGACCAAGTATTTTGTCAGCCTTCCTACGTTTTTAGGTTTGAGATCATTTTTGGTCAGATTATACACAGGGGAAGCATTTTTGTACATTAATGACATGCTGTTGATCCAGTTAATAACATGATTGAAGGTTTACCGTTTGTAATTAGGTAAAATAATTTCACGGTAAAATTGAAAGTGTTGCTGACAATTTTTTGTTCAAATGTAAGTTGCAATAATACAAGAGTGCAAGTTATTTAATGAGATGGGGTGCTGAGGGTTTAGTAGAGATAATGTAACAAGGCAAGACTCTAGGGTAGGTGCCAGGACTTATGGAGAACAAGCAATGAGCATACATTGCTTCTTTCCCCAGTGTGGACAGATGTTAAAGAGATCTTTAAAATTGAGAAAGATTTCAAGAGAGCGTTTCCATTCAAGGACAGCACGAAACTACAGGTACCACGATTGATAGGTATTGAGAACTTGAGGCTGTATTTTGAAATTATTTTTATCGATATTAAGACGAAGAGCGTTAAAGCAGATTAATTATCCCATTGGAGGTGTGAGCGATAACAAATGGGGTCTGGAAACGTATATCCTCAGGTAATGCTGGAATGAATCAGATTTTTGTAGACATCCAAGCTAGCAGAAGTATTACTGATGGTCAGTGATAGGGCGGCAACTATTGATTAGGAAATTCATGTTTTATGAACATTTCAGCATGTACACAACATTAATGAAATCTTAAAGGACTAATCAATTCAATCTCATGTGAACTGATACTCTCAGCATTTTAGCAACAATAAGCCATGTATGTCTTCAGGAACTATGTAAGAATGGGAGCAATAAAATTATGATAATTTAATTGTAGAATGCCACAGCATGGAGGTAGGTGGATCAACTTCTCTCTAGTTTCTCTATTGTTCCTGAGGGATTGTGGCCAATGGGTTTGCTTTGGGCATATCTGAAGATATTCACTTGGGAAAGCATTAGTTAGGCTTGTTATTAAAATCTCAATTTTAAATTCTTCCCTGAGCAAAGGAAATTGCTAAACAACATAATTGTTTATTTTCTCTCCATTATGCTGTATTCCTTAGAGTATTTAAGTGGTGATTAGCAGCGGTTTGTTTATACTGTTAAAATGAGTTTAGTTTAGAGATACAGCGTGCGGACAGGCCCTTCGGCCCACCGAGTCCGCATCGACCAGCGGCCCCGTATACTAGCCTACACACTAGGGACAATTTACAATTTTTACCAAAGCTAATTAACCTACAAACCTGTATTTTTTTGGAGTGTGGGAGGAATCCGGTGCACCCAGAGGAAACTCACATGGTCACGGGGAGAACATGCCAACTCCGTACACACAGCACCTGTAGTTAGGATCCAACCCGGGTCTCTGGTGGCTGTTGGCCAGCAACACTACTGCTTCGCAACTGTACTGACCTAATCTGGGTTTATTAAGAAGAAGAATCATTTTAAAAACTCTCTTCAGTCCTCCCCATGAGAAACGTGTGTAAAATCACTGAAGGTTAAGGATAAAAAATATTCTGCAGTATTTAATAGGAACAGTTTTTAATGAAAACTTTTGCAAATACTTCAGTGGAAACATGTGCAATGATCTATTTCCTGCTTACACCTGAAACAGAAAGCCCACCTTTCCATATCCGTGGTGTGGAAAAAGGTGGCTTTATCAAGCACAAGCTTTGACAAAGAAATTGCCATGGAATCAAGGAACATTAAGTGCAAAGTAGATGGTATGATACAGGCATAAATCTGCCCCATTCATACATTAATATTTCTATATGGCTGGGAATGCCCGTTGGACTGTTCTATGGTTGTAGAAGGTGCAAATGTAAACCTCTCTTACTTGAACGCTAATATATTATTCAATGCCTCACCTTTTCTTTTCCTGTCTCCTGTTAAGATATCCGATTCATATTGAAATCTGCCTGGAGTTAGCTTTCCTTATAGTTTCCACACTTCTGCAAAAATAAGAAGCACTGAAGACAAATGTGTGGAATCTTCAAGGAAAGGTCTTTTTGCTCTAAAATCTTTGAGTTTAACAGTTGGCTTTCTAATCGATACAGTACAAGACGATACGATACGATAAGACTTTATTCATCCCCAGAGGGAAATTGGTCTGCCGACAGTCACAACACACATGGTACACAAAAAGTTGAAATTAAAAGTGAAAACAAAAAGAAAAAGACAATCGACTGTCGTGTGCACAGCACCTTCACCGGAACAAATGAACACTGGGTGCCCCCTGTTCTCCCACCGTCCCTCATGGCGGTCCCCCCACTTTGGATCCCCATTTTCTTCCCCTCCCCCTTCACACTCATCGACCACGAGGCCCCACCACCACCAAGGCTCCCGTTGCCGCTGAGGCCCGCATTGTCGCCGAGGCTCCCGTTACTGCCGAGGCCCCACTTCCGCTGAGGCACCCACTGCCACCGCCGAGGCTCCCACCACCGTCACCTCTGAGGCTCCTTCGGCCCAGAAAGGCCTCACCGTCCGGCTTCACCGCAGTCCCCTGGGAGACCATTCAAAATGCCACAACAACAATCCTCAGCACTTATTTTTCCCACATTCCGTTGGAACCTAATTTAACTCTGAATGAATTCCCTACAGCTGCAACGCCAAGTTCAGCCATGATATCAGAGGTTACCCTTGAGAATTGGCTTTGAAGGCTTCCTAGTGCCCTCTTGTGGTGGCTAGCACCCCATATAAGAAAGGTCTCAAAGTGCTGGAGTAACTCAGTGGGCCATGCAGTATCTCTGGAGAATATGAATGGGTGACATTTGGGGTCGGGACCCTTCTGAGTTATTCTAGCACTTTGTATCCTTCTTTGTAAACCAGCATCTGCAGTTCCTTGATTTTACATTTTGTTACCCCATATAAGATACTGATTAAAGAGATGCATATTAGGAGAGTAATTGAACACAAGAGAGTGCTGAACCAAAGAAGAGTTAAGGAAGGTGTGACCAAAAACTTGATAGAGGTGGAATTTAAGGAGGGATTCAAAGAGACAATTTCAAACCACAGGCCAGAGGTCTAGAAATCTGGTTGTCAACAATGGGGCAAAGGGAGAGGGCTGGGTAGGAGAAGGTAGTGGAAAATGAAAGAAAAGATACCCTAAGTGGATTTAAGGTTGGAGGTTCAAGGAAAGGTGAGGAAATTAGATTCAAATATTGAAACAAGAAGTTTAAATTGTATAGTGTGTGGGAAGGAATTGCAGATGCTGGTATATACCAAAAATAGACACAAAATTCTGGAGTAACTCAGCGGGTCAGGCAGCATCTCTGGAGGAAGGACTGGGTGATGTTTTGAGTCTGAAGCTGAAGAAGGGGCCTGAAGAAGGGCTCTGATCCAAAATGTCACATTCCTTTTTTCAAGAGATGTTGCCTGATCCGCTGAGTTACTCCAGTAATTTGGTGACTTCCTAATTATATTCAAGTTCAAGTTCATGTTCAATGCCATATACACAAGTACAATGAGGTACAGAGGCAAAGGCAATGAAAAACAAGACATTGGTACAAAAGTAATTAGTAGTGGAAGAGTCTATTGGAGCTTAGGGTTGGGGTCATGTATGTTGGTTCAAGCACATTATACTTGTCGGGACGTAGCTGTTCCTAAACCTGGTGGTGTTGGGCTTCAGACTTCTGTAACTCCAACCTAATGGGAGAAGTGTGAAAGGAGCATGGCTCAGATGGTGATAAACCTTGATGATAGATGGTGCCTTTTTAAGGCAACGCCTCATGTAGATGTTGGGGAAGGCTGTGCCCATAATAGACCAGGTTGAGTTCACACACTCTGCAGTCTCTTGCATTCCTGTAGGTTGGAATTGCCATACCAGGCTATGATGCAACCAGTCAGGATACTTTCTACAGTATATCTGTAAAACTTTGTTGGAGACATAATGAATCTCTTTAAACTTCTAGGAAAGTAGAGATGCTGGTGAGCCTTCTTTGGGATCTATGTTCTGGGCCCAGCACAGGTCATCCTTGGAGTTAATGCCCAGGAATATGAAGCTGCTAACTCTCTCCGCCTCACCAATATAGATTAGCAAGCGGTCTCTCCACTTTTCCTTTTGGAGGTCAACAATCAGTTCCTTGTCTTGTTGACATTAAGTGAGAGGTTGTTGTTGTGACACCACTCCAACATGTGTTTTATCTCTGTTGTGTACAATGATTCATCAGCTCCAGTAATTGGCCCAACCACAATGGTGTTATCATCATATTTATAGGTGGTATTGGAGGGAAGCTTACTAATACCCCTGTCCCACTTACGTTCCCGGAGGTTGCAGGTGGTTGCCGGAGGTTGCAGGTAGTGGAAGCAGGTAGGGAGACTGACAAAAACCTCTGGGAACCGCACAGAAACCTTGGGTGGGGCGTAAAGTCTCCAGAGGTTTCCGTTCAGGTTTCCTAAGTGGGACAGGGGCATTACTGTTACGAGTGTAAAGCGAGTAGAGCATGGGATAACATCTGATATGAGGCTAGCATATGTGGTGGGCAATTACTGGAGAGGATTCTGAGTGATAGTATATATATGTTTTTGGATAGACATCATGGTTTTTGATCAGGGATAGACATCATGGTTTTTGAATAGGAGATCATGTCTTATGAGTCTGATTGAGCTTTTCAAATGTCACTTTTAGGTTAGGTTAAGCAGGGAGTTGTGGGTATAGGGAATGAGCTGCCACAGGAGGTGGTTGAGGCAGGAACTATATCAGAGCCTTGTAACAAAAAAGGTTGACAAGGCTAAAGCCATAGATGTTGTCATATGGACTTCAGCAAGACATTTGATAAGGTAGGCTGCTCTGGAAGGTTAGATTGCATGGGAACCTGCAACCATGGGAGAACTAGCTGACTGGATAGAGAACTGGCTTCATAGAAGGAAACAGAGGGTGGTGGTGGAAGTGTTCAAGAAGGAACTGCAGATGCTGGAAAATCGAAGGTACACAAAATGGAGAAACTCAGCGGGTGCAGCAGCATCTATGGAGCGAAGGAAATAGGTAACGTTTCGGGCCAAAACCCTTCTTCAGACTGATGGTGGAAGGTTGTTTTCAGACTGGAGGCCTGTGACTAGTGGTATGCCTCAGGGATAGTCACTGGGTGCATTGCTATTTGTGGTTTATATCAACGATTTGGATGAGAATATAGAAAACGTGATTATAAGCTTGCAGATGACATTAAAATAGGTAGTATCGGTGATCGTGAAGATGGTTGTCAAAAATTATAGCAGGATGTTGATCAGCTGGGCACGTGATCAAAGCAATGGTGAATTGGGATGTTACAGTTGAACAAGACAGTGATGAAGCGGTAGTTGCTGTCTTGTGTTTATTTTTTGTCACCCTACTATAGGATGGATGTCAGTAAGTTGGGAAGACTGCACTGAAGATTTACAAGGATATTGCCAGGACTTGAAGGCCTGAGTTCTGAGGAGAGGCTGGGCAGGCGAGGACTTTATGCATTAGCGTACAGGAGGCTAATGGAGTGATGTTATAGAGGTGTAATAAAATCATGAGGGGGATACATAGGGTGAATGTCTTTTACCTTGAGTTGGACATAGTTTTAAGGTGTGGGGAAAGATTTAATAGGAACCTGAGGGGTAACATTTTCAAGTGGGGAGTGGTGGGTGGAGAGATAAGTTTTTTTGGCCTTCCATCACAGCGATGTGATGGATGTTTATGTACATTATGTTGTGTCTTGGGTCTATTTGTTTGTAATGTATGGCTGCAGAAACGGCATTTCGTTTGGACCTCAAGGGGTCCAAATGACAATTAAATTGAATCTTGAATCTTGAATTTTGGGTATAGGGAATGAGCTGCCACAGGACGTGGTTGAGGCAGGTACTATATCAACATTTTAACAAAAATTTAGACAGGAACATGGATCAGATAGATATGGATCAAACGCGGGCAGGTGAGGCTAGCGTAGATGGGGCATCCTGATCTGCATGGGCAAGTTAGACTGTCTTGATACTGGTTGATCACGGCCTACTGGCCCATGTTGTATGACTCTGTGACTCAATAAACATACAGCTTTGAGGTGAACTGTGCTGATGGTCAATCCGGAGGAAATGCTGTCACCGATCTGTGCTGATTCGGGGTGTCCGATGAGAAAATCAAGGATCCAGTTGCAAAGGGAAAGTTCAGAGCTCAGTGATGAGTTTGGAGGGGATAACATGTTCAGCGCCAAGCTGTTGTCGATAAACAACAGGCTGGTGTACTGTTATCCATATAATCCAGAGCACAGTGAAAAGCGAGTAAGATAGCACCTGCTGTTGACCTGTTATGGTGATAGGCATGTTGATGCAGTTCCAGGTTATTTGTGAGGCAATACACTCTGCTGCCAGGCTCTGCACAGAGTCTAACAGTGGAGCAACAGTTCACTAGAATCGCCCAGAAATTAAACAGGGATTCTGCTCCATGGTCTTGCACCTTACACCAACTCCACGTTTGTTCATTTCAGTCGCATTTTTACAAAGTGAGGAAAAGCGTTAAAAAAGAACATTTTTTAAAAACTATCTGCAAATCATGTTTTCAATATTTAACGTTCTGACACTTTCATACGATTTTACCTTCTTAAAACAAATCACAATTTTTAATCACTGAATCAATATTTAATAGTTTTATGAATTTTCCTAGTGTAAGGGATATTCAGGAGCATTGAAAAATCTGAACACATTTAAAACTGAGAATGAGGTTTTTCCATCTGTTAAAGCTTGTCTCAGTCGTGATGTGGAGCTTTATTCTGGTCTGCCCAGTTGATTAACTGTGGCATTAATGGAGCTAAAGAATGAAAGAGGCATACAGTGAGGTAACAGGCCCTGTGATCTGTTGAGTCCATGTCGATCATCAGACACCTATTTATATTAATCCTACTTTATTCTCCCTACATTCCCACCAATTCCTCCTAAATTCTCCCACACGTACACACAAGGGACAATTTACAATGGCCAATTGACCTCCCAATCTGCATGTCCTTAGGTGGAGCAACCCACGGAGCAACCCACAAACCCACAGGGAGAACATGCAAACTTCACACAGACAGCATCCGAGGTGATGATTAAACCTTTGATGCTGTTGGGTAGGACCTCTACTAGCTGTGTCATTGCGCAACAACTGATGAGTTTTTCAAGGACACATATGAGATTATTTTGGAAGATTTGTGTATCTCAGAGGATGACAATGTTGCTCAGTAAGATTCATGTCAACTCAATCTATTGTTTCAGAGGCTGCGGGAGGGAGAAGCAAGGATGTTTTCTCCTGATACATGGAGTATCATTTACATGCTTCAGTGGTGTGGTAATACCAGAGTGAAAAAGGATTTGCCCAAAAGATAAGCAAATGAAGTATCCAAGAACATTGGAGACGGGCCTAGTTTGCCAGGCAAAGGAGGCATTGATGGAGTATTTTGAAGAGGGGAACAATACCTGAGGAAAGGGGCCCATTTATCTTATGGGCTAGGCTGGCAAACAGATCATTATGATGCCTGCATTTATGATGTAGAGGATGCAATGTCGAGAGCTCAGCTCAGGTCTTTATGGGAAGACATAACAATTGAATCTGTTCCAATAATTAATCGTGTATTTATAACATTTGTTTCATTCAGTAATACATTATGTAATAACATACTCAAAAATATCTTGAAATGTGTAAACGTGAAGGTGACCATGAATTGTTCTTGTATTCTTCAACAATAGAAGTCAACAATTAATTTTATTGAAGCATCATTGGTAAGTACAATTTTGGTCGCCCAATTATAGGAAGGATGTCAACAAAATAGAGAGAGTACAGAGGAGATTTACTAGAATGTTGCCTGGGTTTCAGCAACTAAGTTACAGAGAAAGGTTGAATAAGTTAGGTCTTTGTTCTTTGGAGCGCAGAAGGTTAAGGGGGGACTTGATAGAGGTCTTTAAAATGATGAGAGGGATAGACAGAGTTGACGTGGATAAGCTTTTCCCATTGAGAGTAAGGAAGATTCAAACAAGAGGACATGACTTTAGAATTAAGGGGCAGAAGTTTAGGGGTAACATGAGGGGGAACTTCTTTACTCAGAGAGTGGTGGCTGTGTGGAATGAGCTTCCAGTGGAAGTGGTGGAGGCAGGTTTGATTTTATCATTTAAAAATAAATTGGATAGGTATATGGATGGGAAAGGAATGGAGGGTGATGGTCTGATTGCAGGTAGATGGGACTAGGGGAGAATAAGTGTTCAGCACGGACTTGTAGGGCCGAGATGGCCTGTTTCCGTGCTGTAATTGTTATATGGTTATATGGTTGTATGGTTGTGTCATTATATGGGGATGAGGCTGTGAAGGGATACTCTTCACTTGCTTGCTTGAGTGTAGCCTCAAGCAACTTGACATCACCCAAGTCATAGAAAGCTGAAGGATTTGCATCCTCTCCACCATCTCACACATTCACTGGGTTCACACCGCCTCACAATTCCTGTCGCTTTGCGCCATCTGCAAAGGGCCCCAGCAAATGCACCAACAATTATCATATGCAACTGCACTATGGCAACACTGACAGCTCCTCTGAAATCTGCAATCTCTATCCCCTAAACAATATTCTCACATTTGTCATGTCTTGGACAGTGATGGCGGTTCTTCTGTTGCCTTTGGGTCTGAATACAGGAATGTCTTAAACAATATTGAGAGAGCACCTTCACCATGAGGACAGCAGCAGTTCAAGAGGGTGGATCAACACCATCATGTACAGAGAAAGTAGGGATGGGTAATGCAAGCCACTCAACTTCCTGTGTCAGAACAACAAAATAAATAGTGTCTGCAATTCCTGCATGCAATGGACAAAATGAGTGTTCACCCCTTCAGTTCCTAGTGTACCATTGAATTTCTGATTTTCTGCTGTGCTGACGATCTTTCTAATTACGATTTAATGATAACGGCGGTCGAATTTTACCAGGCAAGTAAATGGGACGCACTGCGCAGACTGCCATCTATGCTGTCACAAGAAAATCGAATCTACCCAGCATGAAGGGAGAGTATCTTATCTTGATCATTTTTGTTCCAATATACTCAAACACACACAGACACACATGCATGCACGTGCACATATGCACACAAACACACATAAACCAAAGTATGAAATATAATGCACATAAACACACATGATCGCACACATACACACACGTGCCTGTGCACATGCATGTGTGCAAACATGCGCACAGCTGTGCATGCGAGCATAAGAATGTTTGCACCATGCACACACATTCACACACAAAACACACAATGTACAAATATGCACATTCATACGCACATATACATACAAACAAAATACACACACACAAAATGTTAAATATCCCCATTTCAAGATCATGAGATTTACTGAGAAATTAATGTGGTCATTCCCTTGGGAAATTCTGCGGCAACAAACTGTAAAATCAGAAGGGTCAACCCACAAACACATAAAAACATTTTACAAAATTATATGCAGCTTAAGGTTTTGTAGGATGTAATCAGTTTGCATAAAAAAGAATTCAAACATGCTGCCAGCTATTCACTTTACAATTGACAACCTCTACTTAAGAGCTCAAAGCAAATTGCTCAGTAACATCTGAAGGTATCATTTTCTGAAAGTATAGTTCATGAAATAGTGAGCAGGGGATGAATTATGGCACCTTTTCTCTTTCATTCTACTGGAAGTTGCAAGATGTTTGAGTGAATAATTGAAATAGAGGATTTACATAACTTGAAAACACACAGGCAAATGATTGTTATAAATGTTTAAGGATCTCATTTAAGAATCTGTGCCCTATTTATAATTCCGGGTGAAAGCTGAAAGGTTATTATTGGAGTCAGAAAGAAAGCACATATTGTTAAAATTGAATTCTTCTTTTGAAGGACAATTACAGGCACAGGGACAACAGACAGGCTCCACTGTCAGAGTGAGGCCACACGTAAACTGGAAGAATAGCACCTTGTTTTGCACTTGGCTAGGCTACAATCCAATAGCATGAAATCCGAATTCTCCAATTTCAGATAAAATTCTCATCTACCCAGTCCACCCTCCCCCAACCCCTTCACACTCGCCTTTCTTTCCACTACCACAGCGCTGATCGCCAAGATCCTTTCCCCTCCTCCATCATATGCCTTCTCTCCTTACTCTATTTTCCCCATTTTCCTCCCTGCTCTCTACCACCCACATGTTCTTCATCCCATTTCCTATCCTCTTAGAAGGATGAGGGGGTACTCACCATCAACTCCACTCCATCAGTCTGAAGAAGAGTCCTAATCGAAAACATCTTCTGTCATTTTTGCCTCATAGATGCTGCATGGCCTGTTGATCTCATCCAGCAGTTTGCTTTTCCCTCTCCACTCACTGCTTTAGATAACCAAGTAGCAAACAGGTACATTGTACACTGTCCTGATAATGGTCCCTCAACAAACTCAGCACATTCCCTCCTGCCGCTCTGATTTGCTGCTCCTACAAGACCTTTGGGGTGTGTGTTGTGAGTTTACTGTCTATTGGGCTGAAGTTGTGGTTATTTTGGGCTGTAGATTTGCGCTTTGACCTTAGAAAAAGTACCCTTTGCAGCTAAAGGTTCAAACAGGATTTAACCACCTCTCTGAAGAGAACCCACTGTGTGGCTTGGCTTCCCCATCCCCCCTGTTAAAATATTTACTGCACTGTTGAAGTGTGGAGGTGGAGGGGGATTGTCCATGCATAGTAAAAATGAGTTACGTAGGGCCAGGGATTTGGAAATGGTCAAAGAGGCAGAGAACGTGGTGTAAGGGGGAAGGGTTAGTGTTCATGGAGAAAGGACTGCATCAAGGCAGAAAGAACTAATCTGCAGATAGCAATGGAGTTGGTCCATTTTCTCTTTCCTGCTACATTCCTCCTGCATAAAATAATAGTCCATGTATCATTCTTTAATTCTAACCTAAAATAATGGCTTTACTATATAGAAACACAAAACTGCAGGTGCTGGTTTACCAAGGAAATATACAAAATGCTGGAGCAACTCAATGGGTCATGTAGCATCCCTGGAGAACACAGATAGGCGATGATTCAGGTCATGAACCTTCTTCAGACTGATACCTATAGCTATGTGGGCAGCACTGTGGCAAAGCACTAGAGTTGCTGCCTTCCAGCACCTACAGTGCCAGAGACCTGGGTTCGATTCTGACTACGGGTGCGGTCTGTATGGAGTTTGTGTGTTATCCCCATGACCGCGTGAGATTTCTCCGAGATCTTCGGTTTTCTCCCACACTCCAAAGACGTACATGTTTGTAGGTTATTGGCTTGGCATAAATGTAAATTGTCCCTAGTGTGTGTAGGATAGTACTACTGTGCAGGGATCAGTGGTCAGCGTGGACTTGGTGGGCCGAAGAGCCTGTTTCAGCTCTGTATTTCTAAACTAAACTAAACTAAACTATAAAGTCCATGTGACTATTTGGATAACTATATCGTCCATTTCCAGTACTGCAATACTGCCTCATGTTTCCTTTATTCCTTCATTATCTATCCCAAACGCTTTGGACCCAGAAATATTAAGGTTCCTAATACTCTGCTTCTCTCTGCTGGTCTTTAGTATTGCCGCTATATTACGACAGAATCACGGAAAACTGGAACATGTGTAAACCATTCAGCCCTTTGGGACCACTCCATCATTCACTGCAATTGTAACTGATCCTCAATGTTACTGCCATATTCCTGGTCTCTCCCCATACCCCTTGATGCCTTGACCGTCTCATGATCTTATGCACATATCACCCCAAGCTGCTTCACATCTTCTCTTCTGATCCCTCCTAATCGTAATAGTTTCTTTAGACCAGTGATGTATAACCACGCAATGTAATGCTCTTCTCTGTGATGTCTACCTCTGCCAGTAAGGACAGAGTGACCAGAATACAGCTATCCCATGGTCACACTGAACATAATAGGAATTTAATGCGATCATAATGTACTTCGGATAGAGTGATCATTGTTTCATATCCCAATTATTTGACTAAAAATAGACTTTAAGGCAATAATGGAAGATATCCAATTCTATAGGACCTTTCATGACTGTAATGAGCTGAGTCGAACACATATCAAGATACAACACATGTTTATTAACATGTTGGACTGCAGGAACACAGGGTTGCTGGTAATATGTCGAAAGTCCCATCATTTTGCAAAGTTTTTGAAAGCTTGGCTAGTGAACTGTCTGTCGTTGTCAGACAGAAGACGTGCAGGGGAGCCGTGCATGGAGTGGTGATGCTGCAACTTCTCAATAACCGCTTCAGAAGTAATGTTTTGAAGTAAGTCAATTTCGAATCAGCCCGAGTAAGAGTCAACAAAAAACAGACAGTGTTTTCCGTGCCATTCAAATATGTCAGTGGCTAACGTGGACCACGGGAGAGGAGGGACCGGGTGCAGCAGTAAAGGCTGCTTCTGCTGATATGGTGTCACGCTTTTGCAGATGGCGCAAACTTCTGTTCTTTCGTGTATGTACTTGGTCATACCAGGCCAGTAAAACATGCTTTGTGCCCTTTGTAGGATTGCCTCCACGCCGGGGTGCCCCCTGTGCATGGCGTCGAAGTATGTGTCCCGGAGGACAGCTGGCCCTTAACTATAATCCCGTCCTGTAATACCAATTTGTCACAAACCAGGAAGCATGGGCGGATTGCGAGCGGGTTGTATTGTTTATCTGGCCAGCCACCCGATGACTGCAGACAGCAATTGTAAAGTCTCAACAGCAGCCTTGTGTTCTGCTAGGCTGCTTAGGTAATCAGTCGTAACATATGATACCTTCATTACTGAGAACTGGTCCTGTTCAGAGAGTTGTTGTTCGTTGGTTTTGCGTGGGGCTCTTGATAGCGTGTCAGCTATGTGCATGTCTTTGCCTTTCTTATAGACCATGTTGAAATCAAATCGCTGCAGCTGCATCATCATTCATTGTAGTCGTGGATGGATTTGTTCAAAATAGTGACCAGTGGCTGGTGGTCAGTTTCTATAGTCACAGACTTCCAAAAAATAAATTTCTTGAATTTTGTGCAGGCGAAAACTACTGCGAGCAATTCTTTTTTGATCTGGGTGTAACGTTGTTCAGTGTCAGTTATTGTGCGAGAGGCATAAGAAATGGGCTTGCAGTCGTCATCGGTAGTGGTCTGCAGGCATGCAGCGCCAAGTCCGTACTGAGACACATCGCAGGTGAGCGTTACTGGTAACTCCAAAGCAAAGTAGGCAAGAGTAGATGCGCTAGCCAGCTCCAATTGGAAAGTGTCAAAAGCTCTTTGGTGCTGCGGATACTAGGACCATGCAGTGTCCTTGTGTGTCAGTTCTCGCAAGGGGGGGCAGATATGTCGTTGAGGTTGGGAATAAATTTCCCCAGGTAGTTGACCATTCCAAGGACCCTTTGAGGGCTTACGGTATCAGCAGGAACCGGCATTTCATTGATAGCAGGCTCAAATGTGAAATTGTCGGCATGATTAATTGCCTCAGGTCCCGCTAAGTTGAGCATTACAGAAGCACGCACATTGTGGGGGGGGGGTCATTGCGATGAACGATACGAGCATAATGAGTGTAGTCTCGCTCGAAAAGACGGCAGCATTCAGCAATGTCAGAGCCAAAGATTAGAGAACTAGGATGGCGACACAAATTTGCCATGATGTATATAGTAGGGACATAAACTAATTTAAAAAAACAAAACCCGATAAACATGAACGCGGTGGGAAAGATTCACTCCCTGACACCATGTAATGAGCTGTCAAACACATATCACGATACAACACATGTTTATTAAATCTACTTACAGCATAGATCTACAGGACATTACATTTTCTAGCAGCTACTCGTACTAACTAGCGTAGGCAAGCTCTTGATAATATAAAGTGCATAATAGGCGGAGTCACTACTAACAAGCACTATAATTGGCTAGTAGGAAATAGCCAATCTACAATGACCACAGGAGTATCCACAATATCTCTGACCAAATAAAAATTACTTTTCCCAGATGTAGATTAAATTATTTTCCATGTAGAAAATCATTGCAGCTAATATGCGCAGAGCAAGTCCTTAATCAGCTAAAATAACATGCTGAGATACAAGGTCGGATTTAGTTTAGTTAGGAGATACAGTACAGAAAGAGGCCCTTTGGCCCACTGAGTCTGTGCCGACCAGTAATCCCCATACACTAGCACTATCATACACACAGGGCCCATTTATAATTTCTACCAAAGTCAATCAACCTACAAACCTGTACATGTTTGGAATGTTAGAGGAAATCAGAGCATCTGGAGAAAATCCATGTGATCATTGGGAGAAAGTACAAACTCCATATAGACAGTACCTATAGTCAGGATTGAACCCAGGTTTCTGGCGCTGTAAGGCAGCAACTCTACCACTGCACCGCCATGCCACCCTAATGTACTGCATTTTTTGCACTCAGTCAATACTTCACTCCCTTTAATTTAAATTCAGGAAAAATTCCATTCTTTTTCCTGATTTGCCTCCTGAAGATGATGGCTCTTTAGAGTATATTTCCATGGGTTCTCCAATGCTAGATACCATTTGATTTATGGGAAAGGGTGGGGGGTTCACTCTGGTTAGAAGGTGAATTGGATTTTCTATATCAATATAAAACCAATACTCAAGGTTCATTCAATTTCAATTCAACTTTATTGTCATTGCACAGATACAAGTATGGGTACAGCGAAATGCAGTTTAGCATCATCCAACTCGACCCAAATGTGCAGTGCCTTCAATGTGCACCATCCACATTGATTAGCCTAGCTACTCACCATGACCTTTTATACCGCATCTCCTTCCCTGCAGCATTCATCAAGAAGTATGGGACCATCAATTATATGGGAACACAGTGATCGCCAAATGCTCTTTCAAACCATGTATTCCTTGTATGACATATGATGCCATTCCTTCATCCCTCCTCGGTCAGAACCTGGATATTTTCTTCCTCACACTCCCACCGCAAGAGAACTCTATCTTGGAGGAGACACAAGGAGTGTGATGGCCCAAGCCCCCAGCCCCCTATCACCTTCTCAAGGTTGATCAATATGTTCTCTCTCTCCCAAGCAAGAAAAACACTTTATCCCATCTCTTCTACATTCTCTCCAATGAACTCAGGTTAGATGACCTAACACAGGGTTAACCCAGCGCCTACAATGACATACAGTGCCATTAATTAACCACATCAAGTGGACTGTTATTCCAAAAGAACAGTGAAGCATCTCACATCTGGTTTCTTGTTCTAATCTTGTAACCCAAATCTAACAAGGTTTATGATTGCATAATGTAATTTGTGCTTGTGGAACACTTACTGAACTCTGGCTCAGAAATAATAGGGAATCATCTGACCAGGTTGCAGTAAAGCCCTTGTTAATAAAAAGAACGTATTATAAATGACAATGAGTTGTCGTTTATAATATGTGTCAAGAAACTTAAATAAAGAAAGGTTTTCAATAAAGATTATGAAATCGAGAAGATGTGAAATGTCAGAAGGATTATTGTCATTCTAATCCTTGAATATATGTTGTGTTTAATATACTTTCCTCCTAACTAAGATACACTCAAAAAGCATACAACTAAGCAAAAGTGAAATTCTACTCGAAGAAGCTTGCTCTTTGGTGAAGTAAGCGGAGGGTTCCCGTTTCATATCTGCTCTATTCTATAGCATTTGAATACTGATCCACAGTCTCTCTCTCTCTCTCGCCCTGTTCCATAGAATGCTCTGAAAGGACTCGAGCATCTTCATAACAATAAAACCAGATTTTACCAGCTTTAATTCAATCCACAGACATCTCAATCAAAATCAACGTTCAGAATTTTCTGAGGACATCCCAATAAAATACATGTTTTTGTGCCAAACATTAGGTCATGCTTGAGACCTCCTTCCAAACACGCTGTTGTGATATTCAAAATTACACTGACTGAAACGCCACACTTAGCTAAGCGCGAATTTGTCTATTTTAATGCATTGAAAGACATCTCACCTCTCTAAATCTGTCAAATCCTTCTCTTGTCTTCCAGCATCATTCTTCTTTTCAATCTCTCTGTTATTAAATTGGTGGAGATGCAGACAGTGAAGAAGGCTGCCATAGGATACAGTGGAAAACTGTTCAGTTACACATATAGGTGGAGTGTCATCTAAGCACGTGTGAGGTGTTGCGCTTTGGAAGGATGAATGTAGGGGGGGAGATTAATGGCAAGATCTGTAACAGCATTGATGTGCAGAGAGATCTTGAGGTCCAAATCCATAGCTCAGTGAAAGTAACAGCACAAGTAAACAGAGTGGTAAAGAGGGCATATGGTACGCTTGTTTCCATCAGTTGCGGCATTGGGTATCAGAGTCAGGAAGTCATGTTGTTGCTTTGTAAAAATTTGGTTATGCCACATTTGTGTTCAGTCTGGTCTTCCAGAACGATATGGAGACTTTGGAGAGGGTGCAGATGAGATTTATCAGAATTTTGCTCAGAACAGATTGTAATAGCGGAAAGGAAAGTTTGGACTTTATCTGCAGCGTTGGAGGTTGAGGAGAGACCTGATAGAAGTATATAAAATTAGGTGAGAAATAGGTAGGGTAGCCAATACCTTTATTCTCAGAGTGGAATTATCAAATACTAGAGGGCAGAGCTTAAAGGTCAGAGGGGAAATGTTTAAAGGAAATGCACGGGCAGGATTTTTTTACAGAGAGTGGCGAGTGACTGAAATGTGCTGCCAGGGGAGGTGGGGTAGAAGCAGCTGTGATATGGCATTTAAGAGGTTTATAGATAGGCACATAGATATGCAGGGAATGGAGGGATATGGATCATGGCCAGGCAGTGAAGATTAGTTTAACTTGGAAACATGTTTGGCACTGACATTGTGGGCCGGAGGGCCTGTTCCTGTGCTGTACTGTTCCATGTTCTATGTTCCATATTATTTACATTAACTGTAAACAAGCTCCGCCTGACTCCATCTTCCCATTTTATTGAATCTTTGCCATGTGAATCTCCATGTTCTGGCACATGGTGAATAAATTTGTCATTGCTCTCTCCAGTCCTCAGGACTTTAGTTAGATCATGTTGCTCATTGTCTTGATTTGAAAGGGAACAGTGACCACACATTCTAAACCTTTCATCAAGGTTAATATCTGTCCAAATGAATGAACCCTGAATACTACTTCAAACAGGCACCATTCTGACAGTGATCACTGTGACTTGAGCATCATATTGTCATCTTCGTTCTTCAGTAAAAGAACGGACGGGAGCCTGATTGCAGCCCTCTGAATGTTAGCAGTGGGCACATTTCACATATAGTTATTAAACAAGGAATAACTGCATAACCAGGGCATGAGTTGCTCGGTAACTGGTTACCCAAATGAACCCTGACCCTTCAAACAGGCAACATGAGCCAACTTGCATGATCTTTCATAAAAGACCCGGGACTTTGCAGCCCTCTGAATCACTAGGATTTTTAAAGTGACTCGGTATGAAAAAGCATCCTTCGTAACCCACTTCTGTAATCACTGTAATCACTGTGCTTTGCATTCACATACAGTATGTACACAATGATAATTATTGGTCAAATAAGATGCGCTGCATTTGATTTGGATCAAGTCCTGACGTGACCTTCTCAGAAGGTGTAATGATGCTGCATGTACATCATTTTTTTTTTTTTAATCTTGGAGGAATGGGACATAACGACGATTCATCACAGGAAAAGAGGGCTTTCATCTTTTCACTTCTCATTCAGCAGAAATAATGGAACAAAAGCCCTCTTTGTCTGCTGGTCAGCATTGTCCTATGTGAAATGCTTTGGTTGACATCGTCTGTGGTCTGGCAGAGCAGGGTTCTGGCACTGATGGCACTGATGGTATTTTGATATGAACAAATAATTCTTTAAATCCTGCCAATTAAGTTTATTTTCCCACTTGTGGACAGGTGTCTGTTTTCCTTCTGCAGAATTTAATCAGTGCAGTTGCGAGGCTGATACAGTGCAGCTGAAAGTAGCCTTCCTGCCCCAGTGGCTGATCCCACCATCAATGCCCACAATGCAACATCAGTCACACGATGCTACAACCTCCAAATAAGCTCTGAACTACATAGACTTGGAGACATTGGTTTTGTCTTTTTGTACTATTATTGTTTGTTTCTTTCTATGTGTATGTATGTATGTATGTATGTATGTATGTATGTATGTATGTATGTATGTATGTATGTATGTATGTATATATGTATGTATGTATGTATGTGTACAGTATATGTATATGCAAACATTGAACTTCTTTTCTCATTTATTATATTGTTTGCAGAGTACTATGTTTACATATGTTGTTGAGCTGCAGCAAGTAAGAATTATATTGTTCTGTCTGGGACGTATGCCAATAAAACACTCTTCACTCTTGAACTTTGCATCATGTCCCATGGCACCCTTCTCCAACAATTATCGGTCTATCCCGGAAAGCCATCTCCACAGCACTCAGTGAGAGAGAACGCCAGATTGCCCTTCCTCTAAGAAAGTCCTTTCTAATTTCCCTCCAAGAATACCAAGTTCAAATAACAACTATGCAGCAGAGATGAAAAGGCATTGCAGAGAAGCTCTGTGACATCTGCTATTCTCGTACCATCCAACATGCCCTGGTTGCATCAGCCATGTACAAGCAAGAGTGGGGGAACAACATAGTAAAAGAATGTCGATTTAGTAACCACCTGAGAGTCAGTTCAGGGTTTCTTTAATCTTTCCGCTCATGCCATTTTTCTGTGGAATCGATTATGAGCATTTTCTCCTCTTTCATCAAGTAAGGTAGTGACCATAAAAGTTAATTACATCGTTGGAGACCGACCGCTGTGTCTGTGCTGGCAGTTTGAAGGAGTAATTCAATCTCAATCCCTGCTTTGCCATCTCAAAGGAACCTGTGTTTTTTTACTTTGCTCCAATCTGCAGCCACTGTGGAGTGATTTGCTGAATTTTATTGCAACATAATCTCTGCTAGTGATCTCAAAATAAATGAGATTTCTTTATCTTAAAACCTCGTTCTCCCAGAGGCCGAGAAAAAAAAATCCACACCCTCTGTCCAGCCAACCTCTGTTGCATTTTTGGAACGGGAATTTTTGGATACCCTCTAGCACAATATTAGTGTGTACTTGAATTAAAAATATATACTTTTTGATTAATATTAAACTGCAATTAATAGTCTTTCAACTTTAATAAAAAGATAAACATCAGCATTTGTGCTTTCAATAGGATAATAAGTCACTCACTTTACCAAAAATCTACCTCAATAAAGAATTATCTTCTTTATCCATTTAAATGTATGTCATAGTTTGCATCTGTTTTTCTTCCAACTCCTAGTTCCTGTCAGGACTTTTCTCTCACCTACACCAACTATTTCCCTAAGATAACACTCTTGCCTCAATCATTATACCTGTGTGGATCTCAGGTGTATGTAGAGGATCCCATGGGTTTGAATCAGGCCAAGGAAGTAATCCATGATATGCTGGGGAATATTCTACTGTCGGTGAGATCTTGCTGTGTTCAAATTGACGGCAAAGTTACCAAGGTGATGACACTCTCTGAATGTAGTTAATTGGTTGTAAAGTGCTTTGGGTTGCTCTAAAATCATGAAATGTTGATTGAAAGTTGAAAGTTTTTCTCTATTGCTCCCCTCAGAGGCCAGCTTGGAGAATTGCTGGCGTGAATGAAGACGAACCTGGTGGGCTGCCCGCAGCCACGTGCAGAGGCAGGCCCGGCTTGCCGCTGCAAATAAGGACCCGGTGGGCCGCTGCCTGCAGGAGAAGCTCGGATGCTCGCATGGCCCCCAAGACTGGTCGAAGAGGAGAGAGTCACTGGCGATAACGGATGTGAGGACTGGGTCGGTAGGAGAGGTCATAAGGTCATAAGGAATAGGAGTAGAATGAAGCCATTCAGCACATCAAGTATACTCCACCATTCAATCATGGCTGATCTATCTCTCCCTCCTAACCCCATTCTCTTATCTTCTCTACATAACCTCTGACACTTGAGAGGGACTGGTTATTGCCTCCGATGCTTTCAAGGTTGGCTGTGGGAGGCACCCACGGGACACAAAGGTCAGGTGAGGAGAGAGACGTTGGTTCGGGGGTCGCACCAGTTGAGGGCGACGGAGGAGGCCCTGCAGCAGACTGGGGCTTATCTGGGCTTACTTGGACCAGGGTCGCTCTGGTACATTCAACATGCGGACTTTGGATATTTTAATTTTGTAAATGGCGCCAAAATATGGTGACTGGGCATGTGTGGGCTATGCAATGCTATCTGTCTCACCTCTATGTGTTTGACTTTGAGTTTCTATGGAAACTGGAGCAGCCCAGAAGTTTGCCTGACATAACCCAAGTACTATTGAGTCAAACCTCTTTAAGACCACATCCACCCAATCGTGGGGTTGAGCGGCCTTGAGAATTTTATAATGCTGTTGTGTTTAGGAGTGCTACATCAGTTTAAAGCTGACAAGGTCATCTCTTCATCCATTTGCATTGGGTTCCCAATTTGTGCTGCCACATTAGAAAGTTTACAAGTACAATTGAAAATAGTTTGCCAAACAATCTTTGTGAACTGTGTGTCTCAATAACATAAACTGTGCTATAAATCTAAAATGTGTTTCCACCACTGGTCCTAGCTTTACATCATACTAAAAGAATTCTTTGCTCAAAGGGACGGAAATTTATTGTAACACAGAGCAGTGACGCCTGGCCAATAACTTCTCTCAGTCATATCTTACTGAAGCAAACTTGATCCATAGAAATGTTTGGCAAAGGTAGAGCTTTGTTCGAGCTTTCAATATGAAAAATAAATCAGGGAGACAATGACCCAGTTAGCAGCGGCTGGTGATAAATACAGAGACGCAGTGTCAATTGCACATAATCTCAGGTTCCTCTTTGATATAAATATTCACAGCTCTGAGTGCAACTCTGTACACACATACACAGGGTGTGGGTGACCAGACTGGAGCTTGTGGAACTTGAAACTTCAAGGAGTGACAGAATACTGAGCCAAAACTCTTACAGGCTCCAGAAACATTCCAGAACACATTTCAGTTCATTGGTGGTGAGCTGTGGCCCAGTCCATATCACTCTTAGAACACAAAATGAATGAATGAAAACTTTATTGTCATTCAGATATACACCTAGACACAGTGCACCTTGAACGAAATTTCGTTGCATTTGACTCTCCAAAATCAGTTAAAAGTTAAAAGTTCCAGGTGCGTCCATAAAAATGCGTCATGCGCATGGTTCTGTAAAATAAATATATATTAAAAGTTTTTAAAAGTGACGATATTTAAAAAGTTCTAGCCTCGGTTTTTTGATTGTTCAGTAATCTTATGGCCTGGGGGATGAAGCTGTTGCAGAACCTGGTTGTCCCGCTCTTCATGCTGCGGTACCTCCTCCCAGAGTTAAGCAGTATGAACAGTCCAACTTGTGGGTGTGTGGGAGCTCTGATAATGCCCTTAGCTCTACTCAGACAGCGCTTGTACCCCATGTCCATGATGGAAGGAAGAGAAGTCCCAGTGATTTTTTCCGCTGTCCTCACCACTCTCTGAAGGCACAGGGTGTGAAACACAAAACAGTACAACATAGGAACAGACCCATCGGCCCACCATATCTGTGATGACCATGATGCCAAATTAAAGGAAAACCACAATCCATATCCTCAATTCCCTGTTTGTTAACATGCCTGTTGAAATGCTACTTAAACCTCACTTTAATATCTGCTTCTTCCACCACCCCTGCCAATGCATTTGAGGCATCTTCTACTTTCTGTGTGAGAAACTTGACTCACTCTCCATTAAAACTTCCTCTCTCACCTTAAAGCTTTATACCCTCCAGTCTTTTAACATTTCCAATCTAGGAAAATGACTGACTGTCTTTCATATCTATGCCGCCTATAATTTTATATACAGGGGTACTTTTGAATCTCCACTCACCCAGGGATATTCTGAAACATTACACGTGAGCACCATTCCTGCTGTTCCTGTGTGTGTGGGGGGGGGGGGGGGGGGAGCTGTCTGCTTGTGTCCATGCGACTGAAAGCCTATTCCAGCTGTTTGACACTCACTCCAGCCACTGCTATGGTCGGTGGCATCCTGGCTGTTGTTGTCCATCCTGGAATACAGCTTAAACACATGCACAATAAGGTAGTTTCACGTTCCTTTTTGCAGCTCTCCTGTACTCGTGGACAACGGGAAATAAAGTGGCAACTAACCAACAATTAATCTCAATCCCCTCAACTTTCAGTGCTGAGAGGACAAGACTAGGGAAATGGATAAGATGGCAGGATTCAAAATAAAAGGTTTAGTTTAGAGATACAGCACGGAAACAGGCCCTTTAGCCCACCGAGTGCGTGCCGATTAGCTATCAGCCCGTACACTAGCATTATCCTACACACTTTATAACTTTACCGAAGTGAATTAATCTACAAACCTGTACGTCTTTGGAGTGCGGGAGGAAACCTCAGCACCCAGGAAAAACTCATGTGGTCACAGGGAGAACATTCAATGTCCGTATTGACAGCACCCGTAGTCAGGATCAAACCCGCGTCTCTAACGCTGTAAGGCCGCAACTCTACTGTTGCGCCACCATGCAACCCTTTGCTTACGGTTTGATTTTATTCATATGATTTACGTCTGTTTATCATGTGCATGCAAGTGCAAACAATCTGCCAGAGATGTTAATTGACCTCTCTAGGTCAGGTAGCATCACCGCAGAGAGACAGAGACCCAATGTTTTGGGTTCAGGATCTCTTGGCTTCTTATTGTAATGGGAAAAATGAGATGAAAAATGAAAAAGTATTAAAACGGACTGCAGGCGAGCCGCAGCTGCAAGTCATTTATTTTACATATAATCTTGCTTCTTGGGATGGCTTTAATCTAATTTTACGCTGCGAAAATGTGATTTGGGCCCCATACGAACCGGCAACGTTTTTCCTGCCGATATGGAGTTCAAATTCACCGCAAATGCAACGTTCCAATCGATCACGTTCCAGAAAAACCCACTCGCAAAATGATTTAAATGCTCTTTTTTTTGGACAATCATGTCATGAGCATCTAAATCATCTATATTTTGTGTTATTGTCTATCCATAGTCAATATTTTTATACTAAATATCAGTTTTAGTCCCATGTATCTCCCTTCGGGGGAATGCGACTTTTTTGTCGTATACCCCTTCTCTGCCTCCGTGTGCACTGAGGCCTAATGGCGACCTCGAGGCTCCGGAGGCAGCCAGTCAGGACTCGCCCTGGGCTCGCTCCCGTGAGGGCGGCCCAGCTCGGGGCTGGAACGGTGCTCCCGTGAGGGGCTGTGACGCTCCCGTGAGGGCGGCCTGGCGAGGGGCTGAGACGCTCCCGTGAGGGCAGCCCAGCCCGAGGGTAACGGCGATCCCGTCGGGGCGGCCCAGCTTGAGGGTAACGGCGCTCCCGTCGGGGCGGCACAGCTCGAGGGTGGAACAACGCTCCCGTAAGGGCGGCCTGGCGCGGGGCTGAGACGCTCCCGTGAGGACGACCCGGCTCGGGGCTGGAACGGTGCTCCGGTGGCTGAGACGGCGTTCTGGCGGCGGCGGCCTGAGTCCGGGGTTCGGCCGCGGGCCAGTGGACGACGTCGTCAACAGCTGCGTCCGCTGGACTGGAGGGCGGCAGCTTCGACCACCCCGGGCCGCGGTGTTTGAACCGGCCCGTTTGCGGAGCTCGGTGAGCCGCGGGACTGATTTTACCATCGCCCGGTGGGGTATCGCCTCAGCGCAGAGGGAGAAGAGGAGGGAAGAGACTGCAGCCCTAAGATTTTTGCCTCCATCACAGTGAGGAGGTGCTTGGTGGACTCACTGTGGTGGATGTTAATTTGTGTTTACTGTCTGTTTTGTTGTCTATTATTGCATTATTGTATGTATGCCTGCAGGCACGAAATTTCGTTCAGACTGAAAGGTCTGAATGACAATAAAGGAAATTCAATTAAATTCAATTCAATTCAATTCAAGATGCTTCATATTTGTTTCAGAATGCTTCAATCTATAATAACTGAAAATGTCATTCAGTTCTCTTAATTTTTAAGTTATGGGCTTTTGACTGTCCTTGATCACAGTTTTTGTGTTGTCAATGGAAAAGCAATAGGGAACAAGATGCAATTTCCGAGTATGAAAATGGCCATAACTTGAATTAGTGAATTTGGTGTCAAATTAAACTTCTTTTTATGTTTTATCTGATGGGATAAATTGCAGCCTTGATTTTTTAAATCTCAAAATGTTGTAACATTGCTACTGTATGGCAGTGAGACATGGACTACATATGCCAGGCAGGAGAGAAGACTCAACACCTTCCACCTGAGAAACATCCACCATGTCTTGGGCATATCCTGGCAAGACAGAGTGTCCAACACCGAAATCCTGTCTCGCGCTGGTCTTCCCAGTATGTACACTCTACACAGGCAGCACAGACTGCGGTGGCAGGGTCATGTCAACCGCGTGGGGAAGAGAAACTGTTGAACGCAGCAGCAGACAAGCAGGCACGTAGAAAGGAGCGCAGCAACTTCAACAAACCAAAGACTGTCACTCCCGCATTGGTCTCTTCAGCCACAAGCGATGCTGCTCTAGCCGAGGTTTGGAGCAAGCAGCCAACAACTAGGATGCATCACCCATGGTCAGTCATGACCGAGGGGGTGCCTACGACAATCTCCTCACCGATACTGACAGCCATTTTCCGACTTTGTTTCCACTTTCCAGCTTCTCAGGTCTTGCTCCAGCTATTAATAATAGTGAAAATCCACAAAGTTTGTTAAATATCAGCAATTTTGACAACAGTTACACATATTTAATTGCGTCCACAACCTAACATTCTGTGAACCACACATCCTTTTCACCTATACAAAGATATCTTGATGGAGGCAGTTGTTAAGCCAGTGTAAAGAGAACATTTTTTTGAAGTGTGAAATCCATTCATGTTAAAGTTTCTTAAAGCAGAAGACTTCTCCAGTCGCTCCGTTGGAGCAGGGAGAGATATACCGCAATAACTGCACAGATTATGACACAGTACCAGCTCATGACTTCAGCAACCCAGGTTCGATCTTGACCTCTGGAGTTGTCTGTACAGAAATTACATGCTCTCTCTGTGACTGAGTGGGTTTTCACCAAGTGATCTGGTAGTAAATTCCTCAGAGTATGAGAGTGAGGGTTGGAATTTGGAAAGTGTTAATTGGAATTTGGGAGGAAAGTACAGGATTAGATGCTTCATGCCAGCGCATATTTAACAGACTGTTTCTCCTCTGTATGACCCCATGACATTTTTCCCTGGGTTAACATGTACACAAGTGATCCAACGTTCGTCCGTTCAGATCATTTTGGCTACTTGTCATATTGTGTTATTCCCATTCAAGTTTAGCCCCATTATAAAGGGCATGCTTACGGCTGGTAACTGGTTCAATTCTTGCCATCTTGACAGTGAAGGTTGAGGGGTTGAAACTGCAAAAATAAATTGACCCTGTTGGGAGTTATTTACAGACCTGCGAACAGTAGCTAGGATGTAAAGTACATATTACATCAAGAGATACAATTGGCATGTAAGAAAGCAATGTTACAGTAGTCATGGGGGATTCCAATTGCAGGTAGACTGGGGAAACCGTTTATTTGAGCCATGACACCAATTAGCTAAATGCCGAGCTAGATATGGGAAGATTGCGTTATATAGAACTAGATGGTATGTTTGTATGAATATTGAATTATCTCCAGATAACTAATCAATGTAATGTTTTTTCTTTTTTTAAGTTGGTAAGTGAACCATTTTTAAATTTATTTACTTTTTTTTTGCACATATCTACTTATTTTTTTTATTTTGATTGCTGTGTTACTTTGTTTTATTTATGGTGATGGTGTTGCACTGTTTTGTATATATCTCTTAAAAATCAATAAAAATTTAAGTGAATTATGATAATTTAAATTAAATTAAAAAATTAAAAAAAAAGACTGGGGAAATCAGGCTGGAACTGGATGCCAAGAAAATAAATTTTGTAGAGGGTGTACAAGATGGTTTCTTAGAGCAGCTTGTAGTTTAGCTTACTAGAGAAAAGATAATTCTGGATTTGGTATTGTGTAACAAACCGGATTTGATTAGGAAGCTTAGGGCAAAGGAACACCTAGGAGGTAGTGGCCATAATATTTAAAAATACAACCTGCAGTTTGAGAAGGAGCAGATGAAAATGGATGTGTGAGGTATTACAGCTGAGCAAAAGTAACTACAGAGGCATAAGGGAGGAGCTGACTAAACTTGATTGGAAAGGGCCCTAGCAGGAATGACAGGGGAGCAGCAATGGCAGGAGTTTCTGGGAATAATTCGGAAGACACAGGATCATTTCATCTCAAAGAGGAAGAAAGATTCTAAGGGGATAATGAGGTGACCGTGGCTGAAAAGGGAAGTTAAAGACAACATTAAAGTAAACAAGAAGGCATATAATATTGCAAAGATTAGTGGGAAGCGAAAGGATTGGGAAGCTTTTATAAAGCAACAGAAGTTAACTAAAAAGGGTGAAAAGATGAAATACGAAGATAAGCTTGCCAATGAAAGAGAATAGCATAAGTTTCTTTAGATATTGTAAAGAGTAAGAGAGAGGCAAGAGTGGACATTGGACTGCTGCAAAATGATGCTGGAGAAGTGATAATGGGCATTAAAGAAATGACAGAGGAATTGAATACATTGTTTTGCATCAGATACCAGCAATGTGCCTGAAACTCAAGAGAATCAGGGGGCAGAAATTAGTGAAGTGGCTATAACTAAGAAGAAGGTATTGTGGGCAGTTTTGGGCCCCATATCTGAGGAAAAATATACTGGCATTGGAGAGGATCCAGAGGAGGTTTACGAGAATGATCCCAGGGATGATTGGGTTAATGTTAATGAGCGTTTGGTGGCACTGGGCCTTACTCACTGGAATTTATAAGGATGAGGGAGGACCTCATTGAAACCTACCGAATAGTGAAATTCCCGCATAGAGTGGACGTGGATGATTCCATTAGTGGGAGCTTCTAAGACTAGAGAGCATAATCTCAGGATAAAATGGCATACCTTTAGGAAGGTTGATAAGGAGGAGTTTTTTTAGTCAGAGGGTGGTAAATCTGTGGAATTCATTGGCACTGACGGCTGTGGAGGCCAAGTCATTTTTAAGGCAGCAATCGACGGATTCTTGATTAGTAAAGGTGTCAAGGCAAGAGAATGGGGTTGAGGGAAAGATAGATCAGCCATGATTGAATGGCGGAGTGTACTTGATGGGCCGAATGGCCTAATTGTGGTCCTCTGCCTTATGAACATGAACTTATGAAAGGTTTGTCACATGTGACAAAAAAGTATTCAATTCAATTCAATGCTTTTCTGCAATTTATTTTAACTGTCATTGAACATGATACTACCTGCAGCTAACCAGTGCCTTATAAAGATTTACATTAGATTCTTGCTTTTTCACATGATGCCTCTATTAAAAATACCAAGTTTTCAGCTGTTGCAACAAGCTTTCGTTCCAACTTTGGAGATTGGCAGCAGGGCAGGTTAAACAAGGAAAATAAATCAAGAGGATTTCTTTTATGTTTTCTTTTATGATTTCTTATAAATCAAGAGGATTTCTTTTAACCTCCATACTCCAGAAATGTCAGCACAAGCATTCTGGTTGCAATACCATAACAAGTATTGTTTGATGAAACTTTAAGGTGCTCTCGCCAGAAGATGCTAAACCCCCAATGTGTCCCCAATTGGAAGAATATTTTTGACGTACTTTTTCGTCTGAGCACGTTGCAATCTTCAAGACGCAATATTGAATTTTTCAACTTCAGATGACTTGGCCTTGTACCAGGACTAGCCATTTGTGAACACTATCAACCTCTCTCCTTTTCTTCCTCTTGATTTATTTTCTTTGGTTAACCTGCCCTGCTGCCATGCTACCCATACCTCGCACTATCCTTGATTGGACTTTGCTGGCTTTACCTTGCACTAACTGTTATTCCCTTATCATGTATCCATACACTGTAAATGCATTGATTGTAATCAAGTATTGTCTTTCTGTGGACTGGTTAGCACGCAATAAAAGCTTTTCACTGTACCTCGGTACATGTGTCAATAAATGAAACTGAAACTGAATGTCCTAATAGACCAGACTATGCAATGTCTCCCAGACTACATTAGCCTCACATCAATGGTCTGGCACATGTTGACCCTTTTCAGCGACTTTTCATTTAACCAATTGTCATTCCTCTGATCCTTCTCACTCTTCAATGCACATTCAACGTCTGTGTTGCCTCCAGCACTGGGGTTTTAGCAAACCCTTGGATAGGTAAGTAAATGCCTCCTCCAAGTCCAAACACACACATTCTCTACTTCCTTCCTTACTGCCAGTTCCCCACACATTGTTCCTGGGAGGGAGTGAAATGGGAGGATAAATGTTAAATCATTGGACCTTGTTAATCTGGGGACATAAATTCAATTCTGACAGTTGCAAATGGCTAGTTTAAATCCATATAATAGCGATGACAATGAAATGAAATCACAACTCAGTCATCAAAAGCTAGATGCCCTCAGGAAAGGAATTTCTTATCTATTTTGATTAAAAAAGGAAGGAAAGTAGTTAAAAGGGACCTGAGGATTAACTTTTTAACACAGAAAATGATGCGTATATGGAGTGAGCTACCATGGGAAGTGGTAGGGGTGGGTACAATTACGACATTCAAAGGACACTTATACAGTTACATGAATTGGAAAGTTTTGGAAGGATCTGCACCTGGTACAGGCAAGTGGGACTAGCAGCATAGGCAACTTAGATGACATGGCAAGTTGGGACCGAAGAACCTGTTTCCATGCTCTATGGCTCTTTGACTGACTTTATGTGACTTGATATCCATGAATGTAGCTGACTCTTAGCTACCCTTTGAAATTGGCAGTAGACAAAAAATCTGGCAAAACTCAGCGGATGAGGCAGCATCTATGGAGCGAAGGAATAGGTGACGTTTCGGGTCGAGACCCTTCTTGGCAAGTCACTTACATCAGGGGAAGTGAGTGGTGAATAACAACAATGTTGACTCTGGCCCTGCAATATCCTGTAAATAAATCCAATAAAAATACTTCCTCCATTAAAATCTAGCTAGCGGACCTACATTCTAATCTTTCTCCGGCATTTTTCCTGTCTGAATGAAAGGTAAGAATTCAAACTGGATAATAATTGTGTGAGAAAAATAAGAGCCTAAGCTGGTAAAAGTTAAGCAATGTTTTGGAAGGTGTTAACATTCAGAAGTAATTTGTGCAGTTCATGACATCATCCAAACCCTTTATGAGCTGCAGTCTTGTAGCACATTGCCGGCTGATATTTATTCTCAGCGGGAGGTCCATTTCCTTCAGTACAGATGTGCTATTGTTACTGGTTTCCAAATTGCCGGCAGCTCCTTTCCCTTAGCTGAGCATAAAAATTACTCTGAGAACTATTTAAAGTAAATTTGAAGTCTTCCAAAATTTGTCAGCAGTGTTCGCAGTAAGTGTCTGAATGCTCTGTGAGATTATCTGACAAATCTATCTAAACATGTGTGAAATTCTTTGCAGATAGATCCAAACCCAACAAACGCAAACACCACAAGACTCTAAAGTGCTGGAATAACTCAATGGATCATATAACCATATAACCATATAACAATTACAGCACGGAAACAGGCCATCTCGGCCCTACAAGTCCATGCCGAACAAATTTTTTTCCCCTTAGTCCCACCTGCCGAAAACATCAGGCAACATCCCTGGAGAACATGGATTGGCGAAGTTGTGGGTTGGGACTTCTTCAGTTGTAGTAGGGTGGTAGAAAACTGCAAGAGAAGTAGGACTGGTAAAGGCCAGGCAAGTTATAGGTGGACACAGATGAAGGGATGGGGGTGGGGGGGTTATTGTCAAGGGTGGACAAAGGCAAGAGATGGGAGGAAGACCTAAGATTGTGAGATAAGGAGAGAAGAGGTGCAACATATGAGGCCAACGGAAGGGATATAGGTGGAAGGTTACAGGGGATGAGGAGACAGGTAGAATAGAGGGAGAAATGACTGCATATCCAGGTGGGGCACAGTTTGGGGTGGGTGGGGGGGGGGGGGGGAGGGGGGGGAAAAAAGAGGTGGTGGGTATTGCAGGTTACTTACATAAAATTGGAGAATTTAATGTTCATACATTAGATTTGTAAGCTACCCGAACAAAATATGACAACACCTCATTGTACACCAGCATGTGGAGTTCCTTGTGTCTACAAATGGCACTACAATATCCAGTGAGATAAACTGGCAGGCACTTCAAAATGCTCCTAAAGAATCTGTGATTTTGACCAAACCTTTGCGGCACAAAGGGGAAAAGTTAAGAAAGGGAATGTTTGGACAAGATGAACAGAGACTGAATGATATGGGAGGGCTTGGTGAGGATGGTCTGTAAATCACAGGTGATTTTTCAGGAGTTTGAGTCATTGCAGCAAAAGGTGTAAATAGAGAGAAGGGGTGAAAATAGAAAAGCAGGGAGAAAAAAAATACCAGAAAGATGAAAATCGTTGTTGGAAATGTTAAGTAAAAGAAAATTTGGACATATTACACAAATCAGGCAACATTTGTGGAAAAAAGTAGGTAAGATAGTGATCTTTCAACAGAACTGGCCAGTTCTGATACAGATAGGAAAGGCTGGTTTTCAGAAATTACTGTGTTCAATGGAGACACAAGAAAGTGCAGATGCTGGAATCTTGCAGGAACACGGAGTGCTGGGGTAACTTAACGGGTCAGACTGCATCGCTGCCTGGAGGAAATAGTGTGGCAACATTTTGGGTCGGGACCCTTATTTCATGGAGAACTTCTTGAAAGTAAGCATACCTTGGGGAGATTTTTCAGTGGAGCAGCAAATGAACCGCACACAATGAACTGTAGATGCTGGAATCTTGCGTTGAACATAAAGTACTGGAGAATCTCAGCAGTTCAGGCAGCATCTCTGGAGGACATGGATAGACGACATTTGGGGTCAAGACCATTATCTGGTTTCCCAATGTGAGGGTATGCACATTGTTAATGTGTAGTCTAGGGAATGCCTTAGACTGTTGTAAGAAGTTCAACACCTTATCTTCTGATCAGGCATTTTTCAGCCTTCAAGCCTCAACATTGAATGCAACAATTTCAGATAACCAGCCTTTCCTGTTTGTGTGAGAACTGACTCATTCTGATGTTAGCACTCTTTCGTTCTCCCTAAAGACTCATTATATTTAACATTCCCTTCGATTTCAGTCCCAGCCACTGTATTGTTTTTATCTCACAATTGAATAAGTTCTATTTTACACACTCCTCAAACCTCATTCATCTCCTATTTACACCTATTCTGCAGGTTAACTGTGATTAACAATTCTTCACACCTAGGCTGTGGGCCGAGCATCAAAAATGTGTCTAGAAATGGGATTTCGTGACCCAAGTCACCAAACTACATGAAATTTTGACATATTGTGTAAAAAAATTATATAAATCACCCCTGAAACTCGATATGAAGAAGACGTGCACAGTTTTATTAAATTAGAGAAAAACCGGAAAATATTCGGGTAATTTTTAGTCCAATCAAAGCACGTTTAACATTGATTTGTTTGCCAGTTGGCCAATCACGCGCTTTGTTTCAGGCTAGCACACAAAATGGCTGAGGGGGCTTCACAGATGCCTGTTTTACTGGAGATTCCGATTTGTGGTTCTGTGGAATAAATGTCGTGGAAACTTGCAGCAGGTAATTGTATTTAGTGGGAAAAGCATTAAAAAGGCTGAAGAAAGTGCTGCGAAGTGGATTAAAGTGCAAGAAAGCCTTGAAAGCAAAGTCCCTGCTGAGGTCCTGGAACACAAAGATTTAGACAGCCAGGGACCAACTCGAACTAAAAGGTGCAAGTCATCTTCATATCTAGTTTCAGGGATGATTTATATTATTTTTTTTACACAATATGTGAAAATTTCATGTAGTTTGGTGACTTGGGTCACGAAACTGCAGAATAAAGCTCCTTGGCCCACAGCCTAACCCTCTCTCAATTAGTACCAACTACTTGCGTCATTCACAATGGTCTGAAGAAGGGTCGTGACCCAAAACTTTGCTTATCCATGTTCTCCAGAGATGTTGCCTGATCTACTGACACTCCAGCACTTTGTGTCCTTTTGTATCAATCAATCAATCAATCAATCAATCAATCAATCAATCAATCAATCAATCAATCAATCAATCAATCAATCAATCAATCAATCAACCAATCAACCAACCAATCAGTTTTATTAATCACATACACATATAAGTGCAATGAAATGAGTTTGCCAGCAGCGGTACAATCAAAAAAGAACACACAACAAGATTTAACACAAACATCCACCACAGCATTCTTCACTGTGGTGGAAGGTACAAAGGACAGTCAGTCCTCCTCCATTATTCACCCGTGGTCGGGGCCATAAACCTCTGCAGTCGCCGCTACGGACAGCCCGATGTACAGGCCCTCTTGTTGGGGCGGTCGAACACACTTCGCGGCTTGGAGGTCCCGAATCGGCGCTTTCCTACTGGAGACCGCGGCTTCAGAATGTTACAGGCCATGACAGCTGCTGCCAGTAAGGTTCCGGATGGGAGCAGGCGGCTGACCACGGAGTTGACGGGCGCACTGTTCAGCCACCTCCGTGGAGGCTCCAGAAGGGAGCAGGCAGCGGTACACAGAGAAGCTGAAGGGCACGACCCGTACAGCTTCCTCCGTTGAAGCTCCAAAAAGGAGCAGTCGGGAGTCACTAGCTGGCCCCACATTAACAGCCTGTGGGTCCAGGTTTACAGTACTGGCAGGCGTGACCTGTCCAGTAAGCCCCGCTGAGGCTCCGAAGGAGCAGCTGGCCAAAACGAGCAGCCGGTCAATTCAGGCTGGGAGAAACTGGCAGCGCGATCTGCCAAAAAAGGCAGAAGGCTGTCAAATTAAACTCAGAATACTAAGGCTCCGATGGAACAGAAGGGGCCGAAGGAGCGGCCTGGCTATCCAGGCTGGGAGTAAAACTGGTAGCGTGCCCTGCACAGTAAGCTCCAGCAAGGCTCCAAAGAGGCTGTAGGCCAAAGGAGCAGTCTGTCCTATTGGGCTCAGAAATGCTGACAGGTGTGTCTTGCACAGCAATGTCGCTTTTGAGCTCTGGAAGGGAGCTGTTTGGCAAGCATGGGGCTCAAGGTGTGGTCAGACTTGGTCTGCAATGGAACTTCGCTGAAGATTCAGATTCAGATTCAATTTAATTGTCATTGTCAGTGTACAGTACAGAGACAACGAAATGCATTTAGCATCTCCCTTGAAGAGCGACATAGCAAACGATTTGAATAAAAAAAAAAATAAGTGTCCGGGGGGGGGTGGTGATTGGCAGTCACCGAGGTACGTTGTTTAGTAGAGTGACAGCCGCCGGAAAGAAGCTGTTCCTCGACCTGCTGGTTCGGCAACGGAGAGACCTGTAGCGCCTCCCGGATGGTAGGAGGGTAAACAGTCCATGGTTGGGGTGAGAGCAGTCCTTGGCGATGCTGAGCGCCCTCCGCAGACAGCGCTTGCTTTGGACAGACTCAATGGAGGGGAGCGTGGAACCGGTGATGCGTTGGGCAATTTTCACCACTCTTTGCAATGCCTTCCGGTCGGAACCAGAGCAGTTGCCATACCATACTGTGATGCAGTTGGTAAGGATGCTCTCGATGGTGCAGCGGTAGAAGTTCACCAGGATCTGAGGAGACAGATGGACCTTCTTCAGTCTCCTCAGGAAGAAGAGACGCTGATGAGCCTTCTTGATCAGTGTAGAGGTATTGTGGGTCCAAGAGAGGTCATCGCTGTTGACTCCCAGGAACCTGAAGCTAGAAACACGTTCCACCTCCGTCCCGTTAATGTGGATGGGGGTGTGCGTGCCGCCTCTGGACTTCCTGAAGTCTACAATGAGCTCCTTGGTCTTCTTGGAGTTAAGGGCCAGGTTGTTGTCAGGCACCATGCTGCTGGCTGGACCTCCTCCCTGTAGGCCAGCTCATCGTTGTTGCTGATGAGGCCAATCTCCGTTGTATCATCTGCATACTTGATGATGGTGTTAGTACCATGTACAGGTGTGCAGTCATAGGTGAAGAGGGAGTAGAGGAGGGGGCTCAGCACACAGCCCTGAGGAACGCCGGTGTTCAGGGTGAGGGTTGAAGAGGTGTGCTTGTCTAACCTCACAGACTGGGGTCTGTTGGTTAGAAAGTCCAGTATCCAGTTGCAGAGGGAGGGGTCGATGCCCAGGTTACCGAGTTTGGTGATCAGTTTTGATGGAATAATGGTGTTGAATGCTGAGCTGTAATCGATGAACAGCATTCTTACAGAAGTGTCTCTGTTGTCAAGGTGGGAGAGGGCGGAGTGAAGTGCCGTTGAGATGGCATCCTCCGTACTCCTGTTCTTGCCCTGTCCTGAAGCTCCAATAAGGAAGGCGACCAGGAGTCAGAGATACTGGCAGGTAAAGAACTATAACCGTATAACCATATAAGGAATTTTGTTTCAAGAACGGGCTGCTACTCCGAAAATAGGTGCAGCGGGCCCGGAGAATCTGGCACAGCCTGTGCAGCTATTGCCGTGGAGGCTCCGAAAAGGAGCAGGCAGCTGGAATCAATAGGCTGATGGCTCGGCCGGTGCAGCTACCACCGTTGAAGCTCCAGAAGGGAGCAAGCCCGGACATGGATTCATTAACAGGTGCGACCTGTCCAGTCAGTATATAATAGAATTGTGCTCCTGGCTCAGGAGAGACTTACAGGCTGCTCCAGTCAGATGCCTGTGGAAGCAACACCTGGTTCAGGGTTGCGTTATATCTCCCGCTCAGAAGAGGGGAAGCAATACCTGGCTCAGGTTTGCATTTCAATATCTCCCGCTCAAAAGAGGGGAAGCAACACCTGGTTCAGGGTTGCGTCATTTTGGCTCCCGCTCAGTCGAGGGGAGTACTGGAGATTATTACATAAGTAAATCCGACTATGGGGATATTGACAAGGAATTCAAATCCCCTGAACTTATGGGGGATATGCTGCAGTTTAATCATATGAAGGAGTTCCGTCTCTTGTCACATTATTTGCCATCCCTTCGGGGATAGGAGATCCACTGGAGAACTCAGTGATGATACGTGGGCAGAGAATTAAAATGCCAAATAATTCCACAGATTCATCACCCTCTGACTAAAGAAATTGATTCTCATCTCCTTCCTAAAAGAACGTCCTTTAATTCTGTACTGTTCTGTTTCTGTGCTGTCTATCCAAACTAAATTAAACAAAGTTCTTCTCTTCCAGATTTTTAGATGGGTGAATCATGGAGGTATGGCAGCAGAGTGGGAAGGTGGAGGGTGTCGGAAACAAACCTGACCTTATCCTGTCGAGCAGCTCAGGGCACCTTTACTTGCACCGGGTTTAAATGTGCATTGTTCTAGATAAGGACAGCTGGATATATAACTTTAAGTTGGATGAGTGGGGCCAAGGGAAATTAACTTAAATCATTAAACAGTTACAGCCAAAATAAATCATGGAAAGATGCACTTTTGCTTAAAAGAGTGATAAACATTTTGTGCCAATCTGCTGGGAGGCTGTTGAGTTAATAGTAGGGTGGGGATTCTTAAATCACAGTGCAGAAGGGAGGTGGAGCATTGGGACAAATTACCTTACCTCAAGGGAAAAAATAATCCCTTTTGTTTCCATTCTCATTCCAAGACACTGTCTCGTCTGCCAACTTTTACAGAGGATCAACTGCAGGCAAACAGGAATGTTCTCTAATTCTACTACCACTTGACATGCCTTAATCTGTGGTACCCTTTGGGACCACTTTCTCCCAGAATTTTCGTGTTGGTCCCTGCACCCCGGCACTTTGTTATGACCTGTGCAGGTTACATGTAGCTGCAAAACTGCTTCTGAAACCTGAGAATTTAACTTTGAGATGGCAGGATGAGATGGTGGGGAACTGAGTAGTTAGAAATGTAGCAGAGAGTATGCTGGCCTACAGGAAATAATTTGATAGTGACAGGATAAAAACTTGGAGTCATACAGCGTGGAAACTGGCTCTTTGACCTACTGATTCCATATTGATCAACAACCACTCCGAGGCACGGTGGCACAGCGGTAGAGTTGTTGTCCTGGGTTTGAATCTGACTACGGGTACTGTCGGGAAATGCAATTTTGTTCAAACCAAGCTGTTTGAATGACAATAAAAGGCATTCTATTCTATTCTGTCCGTACGGAATTTGTATGGCCTTCCCATGACTGTGTGGATTTTCCCTGAGTGCTCTGGTTTCCTCCCACATTCCAAAGAAGTACAGGTTTGTAGGTTAATTGGATTCGGTGAAGATTGTAAATTGTCCGTACTGTGTAGGAAAGTGCGAGTGTATGGGGATCGCTGGTCAGCGCAGACTCAGTGGGCCAAAGGGTCTACGCATTGTTACTTTGAACTAAACTAAACTTTCAGTTACACTAATCCTACACCAATCCAGAACATGGCACCTCTTGCATGTAGGTCAGTAGGCTTTGCTGTACAATTGCTAATCAGGGGAGGGGGGTGGGGGGTATGGTAATACTCTACTGGACTGTGTGTAAGAAAATAAATTCACTGTGCATTTACACATCGCACATGTGACAATAATGCACCATTGGAACATTGAACCTCCTCTCCACCATAGGACCGAGCACTGCACAACTTGTCTCCAACCGCCTCTGAGACCCTCCAAAGCATCTGCCTCACACCAATTCACCCAAGGTTCAATAACTTTAGCAAAAGAATCAGTCAAAGTCAAAAATTGTCCCTAGTGTGTGTAGGATAGTGTTAATGTGCAGGGATTTCTGGTCGGCGCAGACCTGATGGGCCGAAGGGCCTGTTTCCACACTGTGTCTCTAAACTAAACTAAACTCATCTTCACCTCATCACCGGGACACCTACACAGAACCCATCGACTACACTCTCAAACCCCACCTAGAAAATGGTTCAGTGCAAGACAGAGCCAACCAACCCACCTCTTCTATCCTCATCCCCTTCCTCGCACCACCATCACCCTCATACCATACGACTAGCACTAATCACTTCTGATTGACTGACATACTGCTCATCGCCATCACTGATTCAGAGGCTAACTGCATTGCAGAACTCTGCTAGTCTTTAGTACCGTATTTGGCCGCGACGTATAATCCTGCCTGGGATTTCAGCTGAGGATCTGAGCCAAATATAGACAGGACCTTCACTGATTTATTGAACCGTGCCAGGAATGCCGTCATTTCGACATCCATGCCAGTTTTATTCCAGGTTTGCACTTTTTCAAACTTTCCCTCGTGTGTTACAGGAGATGTGAAGGGGCAGCCAACAAGGTTGTTGACTGTGATTAACTCGTTCTGGGTTTTATTTCTTGTTCAGGTCAGCACCGTGAAAGAGAAAAGATAATCCATAATTTCCACAGAACATTGCATGTCTTCAGGGCAGCTTATCACCAACAAATTACTTTTGAACAAACTGCTGGCAAAACCCAGCAGGTCAAACAGCATCTGTCCTAATGCAGGGTCTTGACCTGAGACAGTGACCATTTCTTGCCTTCACAGAAGCTGCCCGACCCACTGTGTTCTTCCAGCAGTTTTGTGCTCCAGTAGCCAAGCATCCCCATGTATTGACAGAAATGGCATAGAAAATAGGTGCAGGACTGGGTCATTCGGCCCTTCGAGCCAGCACCTCCATTCAATATGAACATTGCTGATCATCCAAAATCAGTACCCCGCTCCTGCTTTCTCCCCATATCCCTTGATTCCATTAGCCCTAAAAGCTATATCTAACTCTTGCAAACATCATGCACTGCAGGCTCCCACCAACTCCAGTGTAATAATGATCAGATAATCTGCTCTTCTGACAGATAATAGCGAGCAGAAGAGATGAATTTTGATGCCAAGCAGATGCACTCTCTTTGGAGTGAGGGTTGATCATATTGAGACATACAAGATCCTGATGGGGCATGACAGGGTAGATGTGGACATGCTTCCCCTAGTTGGAGAGTCATGATTGATGAGACATGGCTACAAGATGAGGAAGTTGGCATCTCGGTGTGACGGAAGTTCTCATAGAAGGTGGCTATTTCTGGAACTCTCTTTCCCTGGAAGTTGTGGAGACTGGGTCATTGGGGATATTGAAGGTGGAAATAAATACCTCTTTCAAGGGTCAAGAAATTGAGGCTGGTGGGGAAGTGGTGCAGATGTGGAGTTGAGGCCTGAGACAGATCAGCGATGGTCATTTTGAATTGTGGGGCAGGACCAGTTGGCCAACACCTGCTCCTATTTTCCCGTGTTCTTATGTTCTGAGCCCTTGTCTTTGAAAGTAATTGAGTCCACATTGTAACCAGTGTACCTGTTGAGTATCACTTATTATATGTGCGAGCTGATTGAAACATAAGGGTGAGGAAGATAGGAGGTTGCATTACAAGCTGGATTGCATTGTGTACCTGGCCCATCCACCATTAACAGAAAACAAACTGTGCAGGAACAGCAGACCAAGCAGTAACTGTAGAGCCAAAGGGAAGTTTGACACAGATCCTGATGCAAGGGGAGGGGCGACAGATAGCACAATGGGCTAAGAGTTCGGCTGGCGACCGGAAGGTAGCCGGTTCAAATCCCGCTTGGAGTGCATACTGTCGTTGTGTCCTTGGGCAAGACACTTCACCCACCTTTGCCTGTGTGTAATGGAATGTAATTACGGCGGCAGGCGCGGGCACACCGCGACGCCCTGTGTCTCCCTTTCAAGGGAGATGCTAAAAATGCATTTCGTTGTCTCTGTACTGTACACTGACAATGACAATTAAATTGAATCATTTCATTTCATTTCATTTGACTCGAAACATCCATCATCCCTCGGCCTCCTTATCTGCTGCCTGACCCAAGAGATCCTCCACCAACTTGGTTTCCCTCGATATTCCAATATGTACAGTCTCTTGTGTCTCTTCTTCTTCTTCTTCTTCTTCTTCCTCTTCCTCTTCCTCTTCCTCTTCCTCTTCCTCTTCCTCTTCTTCTTCTTCTTCTTGCGTATGGCATGCACAGCCTAGTTGTAGGCCAACTTGTTCTATTTGATCTGTGCACGCCGGGTTGATTGCATTCGTCGAAACAGGGCGGACCACGTGAAGGTTGCAATCTTCCATCCCTCTTGTGTCTCCAACTACCATTAATCTGCTTGGGTGTTAGACATGGTTGAGTAGAACGCACAGCAGGAAGGAAGTAACAGTGCCATGGCACACTTTGACACACTAATCTGCAACCAGACCCTACACGAGCTTGATTGAGGTTACAAATATCTGCTCTGGTTAATTTACACTTGAAATTTTCCAGTTCCAACTCATTCCTAGCTGACAAAAGCACCAGGAACACCAGCCAAGGAATAGTGTACTCATGTGTGAAGCAGGTAAATGAAGCACAGTTTGCCAATGGGCACCATTCCTTCACTTCAGAAAAAGGGACTGGATTTTATTTTCCCTTTGGAAGGATCTTTCAACATCTGGTGGATGTGGCCTGCACAAAATAATAGAGGATTCTTGAATTGTAAAGACATCTGTCTTTCAGTGTTCAAACTGAGCATGATGGATGAGAAACAGCATTCCAAGGTTGCAGAATAATAGAGATACATCACGGGATAGACCACTCGGCCCACTGTGAACATGGCAACCATCAACCACTCATTCACATTAATTCAATTTTATTCTCCCCTCATTCCATTCAACTCCCCCCCCCCCCAGATTGGACCATCCACCCACACACAGTAGAGGAAATTATCAATGGCCAATTAACCTACCAACCCGCACATTTTTAGCATGTGGAAGGAAACCAGAGCATCATGCAGGAAACCCACAAGGTCACAGAGGCAATGTGGAAATTCCACAGATCTCAAAGGTCAAGATTGAACCCACACTTCTGGCGATGTGAGGTAAGGTTTCAAAATGCATTACCACTAATGAATGACGAACAATCTGAAGCAAACTTCACTATTTAACTCGTGAGTGTTCAGAATGGAGAAAAGGAGGATAAATGAGCATTTGGCAGAGGCACTCAAAAGTTGAATAGCTTTAGCAAAAGAATCACAAAGTCAAAGTGTCATAGAGCAAAACAATACAGAAACAGCCCTTATGACCCAGATCATCGATGTTGCCTAACTGAACATGTCCCACCAGCTTTCCCCTGGCCCATATCCTCCCAAACCGTTCCCATCCATATACCTGATCATGTAATTTAGATGTCATAATTGTTCCTGCCTCCACCACCTCCTCTGGCATCCCGTTCCATGTATGTACATGAAAAGATACTTTCCATACACTGTATTAAAAGGTGGCCTCTCAGGCCTATTTTAAATCTTTCCCCTCTCACCTCAAATCTGTGCCCTCTAGTCCTCCCTATCCTGGGTCAACAAATATACAATCAAATTACTACAGGTGTATGGTGGGGAGCATACTGACTGGTTGTATCACAGGGTGTATCTTGAACGCCCAAGAACAAAACAAGCTGCAGAAAGTTGTGGACATTGCTCAGTCCATCATGGGTCTGGACCTCCCCACCATTGAGCATTATTTTTAGTTTAGTTTAGAGTCAGCATGGAAACAGGCCCTTCAGCCCACCGAGTCTATGCCAACCACTGATCACCCATTCACTGTAGTTCTATGTTACCCCGTTAACATTAGGGGCACTTTTACAGAATTACCCCATGTTATCCCATTCCTTAAACATATGGGGCAACTCCACACAAACAGGACCCAAGGACAGGTTTATCCCCAGGTGTCCGACCTTATGAGGCAGCGGTTCTACCAGCATCACAACTGTGCAACAGGATCTACAGGAGGTGTTGTCTAAAGAATGCAGCTAATATTATTGAAGACCAATATTGCCTGGGCTATGCTCTTATCTTGCTTCTACCATTGGGAAAAAGATACACGAGCATGAAAACTAGTACTTCCAGGTTCAGAAACTGCTTCTTTTACATCAACTCTCAGGCTCCTGAACTACACTCCATAACCCTAACCACAATCCTACTTCAACAATGAATAATTATGGATTGCTTATAGTTTGCACTATGTACGTCGGCTTGTACTATCGTAGTGTGTACAAGTGATCGTTTATTGTGTTATTATTTATCGTATATTATCTGTTTTGTTTTTGTGTTAACATGCCTTTACTTAAGGGCTATCAAGAAATACTTGGGAACTATAGACCAGTGAGCCTAACATTTATGGTAGGAAAGTTAATGCAGAAGATTCTGAGGGATAAGATAAGATGTACTGCCATTTGGAAAGGCAGAGGTTGATTAATGAGTCAGCATGATTTTGTGCATGGGGGGTAGTGCCTCACAAATTTGATTGAATTCTTTGTAGAAGTAACCAAGAAGCTTGATGAAGGCAGTGCCATGGACAAAGTCTATATAGACTTACAGCAAGGCCTTTGATAAGGTTCTGCATGGTAGGCTGCTCTGGAAGGTTAGATCGCATGCAATCCAGGAAGAGTTAGCTGGTCCCATTGAAATTACAAAGTTCTTAAAGGGTTCAGCGGACTATGTGCAGAGATTTTATTTCCCTGACTGAAGAGAATAGAACCAGATGACAATGTTTGAGAGTAAGGGTAGGCTATTTAGGATTAAAATGAGGAGAAATTGCTTCACAGTGTTTGGAGTGGAGTTTCACACTATGGAGGGCAGTGGAGGTTGAGTTGTGTTCATTCAAAACAGCGACAAATTAGTTCCACAAAGCACAGCCTGGCCTCAAGAAGAGCATCAAGGTTGACCACAGACAAAAGGTTCAATTGAACAGATATCTTCCTGGAGGTCACATTTACTGACTGTGAACCCGACTCATGCCCTTCTGTGGCCCTGGCATACAGATGTCAAGCACAGATGTGACCAATAGTCAGTCTTCTGTCCACCATAGCTATAATGAAAATAAGAATTGAAGGCCCAGCATATTAGAGGGCTCCTATTATACAATTGTGCCATAGAGTAGAAACAAACATGGACCAGTCAGAAGAGAAGGCACTGAGTTACATCAAAAAGGCAGGGGTTGTTGATAAGTCACTTTAAACAACTTAGGATTCATTCAACAGACTGTCACTGAACGCACCTTCTCAAAGTTACCCCTTCCAATTCCTTGCATCAACAATCCTCATGGCATCGTTGTTGTGTTCTCAACTGCTGCTAATTTTCCCAACACAGTACTGCTGCACATACCATCTTCATAAAGTTCATAACACGTGGACAGCACTCAGCTCCCATATAACAATGGGGAAATAGAGGCAGGGAACTGTTATGTTGGGCCATCAGCTTAGAGTAGTTATATAAAACATTAGCGAGGCCACATTTATGTATTGTGTTATTATGTTGCAGTTGTATAAGACGTTGGTGAGGCCGCATTTAGAGTATTGTGTTCAGTTTTGGTCACCATGTTATAGAAAAGATGTTGTCAAGCTGGAAAGGGTGCAGAGAAGATTTACAAGGATGATGCCAAGACACGAGGGTCTGAGCTATAGGGTGAGGTTGAGCAGGCTAGGAGTTTATTCCATGGTGCAGGAGGATAAAGGGTGATGTTATAGAGGTGTACTAAATCATGAGAAAAATAGATAGGGTAAATGCACATAGTCTTTTGCCCAGAGTAGGGGAATCAAGAACCAGAGGACATGGGTTTAAGGTGATGGGGAAAAGATTTAATAGGAATCTGAGGGGTAACTTTTTTACACAAAGGGTGGTGGCTGTATGGAACTGCCGGAGGAGGTGGTGGAGGCAAGTACTATTGCAACGTTTACGAAACATTTAAACAAATACAAGAATAGGATAGGTTTAGAGAGATAAGGGCCAAACGCAGGCAGGTGGGATTAGCGTAGATGGGGCATGTTGGGCGGCGTGGGCAAGTTGGGTTGAAGGGCCTGTTTCCAAGCTGTATGACTATGATTCTATAATGCTGCTCCTGAGGCCTTCAGGGTGTCCCTCGATGTGACATGAACCACAGATATATTAAGATCCAGGAAGTACAATGCCAGCAGTAACAAGGCAGAACTTGTGTCAGCTTACATCAAGATATCTCAGAGCTAAAACTCATCATACATTTTCTCTTTTTTTTTGCCTGTACACCCAATGGCTTGTGTGTGCGAGGTGACCGATTATAACCCACTGAATGAGTGACATGAAGAATGGCCCTTGACTGGAAACTTTGACTGTTTTTGCTCTCCACAGATGCTGCTTGCCTGGTGAAATTCTCTGGTGGCATTTCTGTTCTTGTGAACCGAAACTATCGTCTGGTGACATTTCTGTTCTTGTGACCCGAAACTATTTTTAGCTTTGTACTTTAATTATGGTTTGTGTGTGTGTGTGGTCTTATCACCTAGCATGTCATCACCATTTGAAGTAAATTGCTGGTTTTAAACAGAATCCAGAATCTACAATAGGTTTGCGCCTCTGTTCCTTGCTTGTAATGACACCTTGTGTTTGTTCATAACTGAGATTAGAAACCAGATATGGCCTCAACAGCCCTGAGTTAGAGAGGGGGTAAACCAATCAACAGACTTTTCGCTTGATGATTCCTGCAGGCAGCATAGTTGGCACAGTAGGTAGAGCTGCTACCTCACATCTCCAGTGACCCAGGTTCAATCCTGACCACCGGTGCTATTTGTGTGGTGTTTGCATGTTTTCCCTGCGACCATGTGAGTTTCTCCCAGCTGCTCCGGTTTTGCCAACATTCCAAAGACATGGGAGTTGTGAGGTTAGATAGCCAATATAAATTGTCCCTGGTGTATAGGCTTGGGGAACTTGGGGAAAATGGATTATAGGGGGGATTAATGGGAGAATGGGATTGCTTTGTAGGACAACATGGACTTGATAGGCTGAATGGCCTCTTTTTATCTAATAAAGAAATATGGAAGAATGTACAATGTTTAGTTTAGTTAAGCTTAGTTTAGTTTAGTTGAGACAGTGCAGAAACAGGCCCTTCGGCCCACCGAGTCCACACCGACCAGCGATCCCCGCACATTAACACAAATCTACGCACACAAAGAACAATTTACCAAGTATACAAACCAATTAACCTACAAACCTGTACGTCTTTGGAGCGTGGGAGGAAACCGAAGATCTCGGAGAAAACCTACGTCGTCACGGGGAGAACGTACAGACAGCACCCATAGTCGGGATTGAACCCGGGTCTCTGGCGCTGCAAGAACTGTAAGGCAGCAACTCTACCGCTGTGCCACCGTGCCGCATGTGTGCATTAATGGACAGATTATTAGGCTTATGCCTCCATTGCTGAATAGTGGGTTGTGTCTAGCATGGACATGTATGCCAGTGTTTTCCAGTGGCCTCAACAGCAAACACAGCAACAAATGGCCACTCCACTGAGACAGCAGATCACAGTGCAAACACTCCTAAAGATGGTGAGTACCTGGTAGTCTGCATAGACATGGTGGGCCGAAGGGTCATACCTCTGTGATTCTGATGGGAGGACGCTGCTAATGGCCAAAAAACCTCTCCATCAACTCACCAATAAGCAATGCTGTATCAGACGACATCAACATGAGGTTTCTCATTGACTGGATTCAGCAGCCTCAATCTTTGGTCAAATGTATTTAAAATAAAACATTCCAATCTTTCAAGCCTGATACAGAAAAATAAACAATTCCCATGTGCAAGAGGCAGAGGAAAATGTTTGAAAACTTAACAGGAATAATATAGATTGCACACTCTACAATCAACACAAGCAGAACCAATTTCCTCTGTAGCATTTCCCACTCACCTTTGTTCGAACCAAACACCCTTTCGCCTCACTGGACATTGCAGGGCTGTGAAGATCCCATTGAGGTACATTATTGACCTCTAGAGGAAGAACAATGCAATTACACAAATCTGGAGACACCAGAGACTGCAGATAGAATCAAGAGTGTGCCACTGTCAAATGCACTACAACTGGAACAATTACATTCATATGTGGTGCAGCTTTACAGTCACATTAAACGATAAAGCAAAACAAATGAAACATCCAAGAAATTATCAGTCATTCTAGATTAACAAACTCATCAGGAAGGCTGGCTCTGTCCTGGGGGGGGGGGGGATTCGTGGAGGGGAAGATGCTCCTCAAACTGCGGAGCATCCTGGACAATACAGCTCACCCCCTCCATGACACACTGGTTAACCAGAGGAGTACCTTCAGCAACAGACTGATTACACCAAGATGCAGGGCAGATCGCCATAGGAGATCCTTCCTCCCTGTGGCTATCAAACTGTACAACTCCTCCCCCTTCTGTCTTGGGGTAGACTGAGACTGACTCCTCCCCCCCAAATCTTTGCACATCCCCAATCCTTGCCATGGGAATGTTGGCCTTCATAACAAGAGGATTTCAGTATAGGAGTAAAGAGGTTCTTCTGCAGTTGTATAGGGCTCTGGTGATACCACATCTGGAGTATTGTGTAAAGTTTTGGTCTCCTAATTTGAGGAAGGACATCCTTGTGATTGAGGCAGTGCAGCGTAGGTTCACGAGATTGATCCCTGGGATGGCGGGACTGTCATATGAGGAAAGATTGAAAAGACTAGGCTTGTATTTACTTGCGGTTAGAAGGATGAGGGGGAGATCTTATAGAAACATATAAAATTATAAAAGGACTGGACAAGCTAGATTCAGGAAAAATGTTCCCAATGTTGGGTGAGTCCAGAACCAGGGGCACAGTCTTAGAATAAAGGGGAGGTTCTTTAAGACTGAGGTGAGAAAAAACATTTCACCCAGAGAGTTGTGAATTTATGGAATTCCCTGCCACAGAGGGCAGTGGAGGTCAAGTCACTGGATGGATTTAAGAGAGAGTTAGATAGAGCTCTAGGGGCTTGTGGAGTCAAAGGCTATGGGGAGAAGGCAGGCACGGGTTATTGATAGGGGACGATCAGCCATTATCACAATGAATGACGGTGCTGGCTCGAAGGGCCGAATGGCCTCCTCCTGCATTTATTTTCTATGTTTTTATGTAATGGGCCTGTCCCACTTAGGCGACTTTTTAGGCGACTACAGGAGACAATGCGGTCCCCACATGGTCGCCACATGTTCGCGGGTGGTGGCCGGGTTGTCGCCTGCATGGTTGTGAGTAGTTTCCTCAAACCTGCAACAAGTTGTAACGGCATTCTGGTCGCCGCTAATTTTTTAGCGGCGACAGTGGTTTTGACGCCATGGAGCGTAGCTTGAATTCTCATGACGTAGGTGCAGTGGTAGTGGACCGCCAGGATGACGTAGGCTGTCACCAGTTGACGTAGGTTGTCGCCGGTGCTGACCGGTGAATTTGATTGGCGCATTGAAAAAACATAAGTACACAGCTCCACTTGGTGACTTGAATCTAGTGCGCGGTCACATACACAAGCAGTGCACTGCATTGAAAAGCAAATTCTTTTCATATATTTTGATCAATAAAACAAACACAAACACAAACATAAGCAGTGCACTGCATTTAAAATTAAACTCTTTTGGGAGGATGTGGGTGGTCCTGAAAAGGGAATTATCTTGTGGTCTGCAGTGGGCTCTCTTCCTGGAGTGGTGGACTTCTGTTTGTAGTGTGGGATGTTTGCTGCTGGTCTTCAGATCATGTCGTTCTGCCCTGGTACACTGCCTAGTTCAGAGTTGTAGTAAGTGCAGAGATGCTCTCTGCTCCATGGCTCTCTTTTTGCTGGTGTTTCCTGGCAATCTCTCCAGTGGCAACATAGGTGCTGCCTGTCCTCCAGTTCTCCATGAGCCTGGTGTGATATTGCCTTTCTGGTTGTCCACTCGGCCACCCTCTTCCATGGCTGCTGCTGTTGCACTCCTGGTACGGATCAGATTGTGGAACCCACACACTGCGTACAGAATGGTCTCCACATTCTTGGGCTCCTGCTCCATCGTAGTCAGCAAGCATCTGAATCTGCTGGCGAGGATGCTGATGGCATATTCCACGACCCTCCTAGCCCTGGACAGCCTGTAGCTGAAGATCCTCTGCTAACTTGACATCTGCCTGTGAGGGTATGGCTTCATCATCCATGACCTGATTGGGAAGGCATCATCAGCAATCATTGTGTAGTGGATGTCAGGGTTGTCTTCTCCTGGCAGTGGTTCTGGATCAGGAAAGCCTGCTGTTCCTTCTTCCAGTGCTTGCCCAATGGAGGTCTCTTTTCCAGACCCTACCATCTGCGACACTGCCAGGTGTGCCCACATCCACAAACAGGAAGTTGTAGTTTGCATCCACTACAGCTAGGAGTACGATGGAATGGAACTTCTTGTAGTAGAAGTAGATTGAACCTCCCTTGGGTGGACACCTGATGGCCACATGTTTGCCGCCAACTGCCCCACATGTGTGCTAGAAGTTCCATCTTGTATCAAAGCCCTGCGCCACTCTCTTCCACTAATCTGGTCCATGACTTCATCTTCATAAGCATTGATGATGGGCTCACAGGTCTCTCGGACATTCTTGCTGATGGTGTTATGGGCCACAAGAAAGTTGTCGGAGAGGCTCTTGTAGGAGTCTCCTGATGCCAGGTAGCGGAGGGTGATGGCTAGGCCCATGCCTGATTCCAGTGGTTTCCTCATGAAGGTCTCCTTTTTCTCCAGGAGAGGGCCCACCAATGTCTTCAGCCCCCAAAACAGCTCAGGGGGATGCTAGTGACGTTTCTGAACGCAGCCTGGTCTTCTTGCTGGAGCACAGTCATCAGGTTCTCATACTGGCCCAACCTGGGTCTCCTCTGGAACAAGGGTTTCATCCACACAAACCTCTTATTGGGCTTCTTCTTGTCCTTCTGTCTTGCGGGTCTATAAGCATGAGGGCTGCAGCAAGAAGCAGGGATTCTTCTTCTACTGAGAGCAATGCCCTCTGAAGTTTCTTCATGGAAGTCATGACTCAGAATGATTGGAAACCCCACCCTGCAAACCCTTTAATAGTAAAATAGGATGATGTCATTGCTTTGGTTGTCATTGTGATGCCTACAGGTTGTAGCTTGTCGCAGCTTGATTCTACAGGGTCGTAGCTTGTTGTAGCTTGACTTCTGTTGTCGTAGGTGTAGTCATAGATGAGTCAAAGGCGGACGTCCTAAGTCGCCACTATTGTGTCGCCGGTTGTCGGGAGCTTGCCATAGTGTGACTTTGACTAGGTCATAGGTTGTCATACGCTAACGTAGCTTGTCTTAGACATAGAGGTACGATGGGGTACAGTCAACGGCTTTTCAGCGATCTGACAAGACTGTGACAGTCGCCGGCAGTCGCCTAAAAAATCGCCTAAGTGGGTCAGGCCCATAAGATTACAACATTGGAAAGACATTTGGATGGGTCCTTGATTAGAGGGATAGGAGCCAAAGGAAATAGGCATCATGGTCAGCATTAACTGAGTGAGGTCAGATGCCTATTTCTGTATTGCTTGATGATCCTTTGACTATCTCTGCAGGTGAAACAGCATCCAAAAAGTTACAGATATGGGCGACATTTCAGTTCAAAACCCTAAGTACCTCCAGCAGTTTGTTTCTTGCTTCAGATATCAGCATCTGCTGTCTCTTTTTTCTCCTCTAGCCCAGGCATCACATTTCATCACTGACATCTCTCCAAGCATGCAACCAAACTCTAGAAATGTCAGTCTCTTGGCAAGAACCTATCCAATGCTCAATCCTGTTGGTTGAGTCTGTTTCCTGCTTGAGTCAGGAGTTTTATGATTCAAGTACCCACATGAGGCCATTCCCTGGATTAATACTTAAAAGCCACACCGAGGGAGCACCATTGAAGATTCTTCTCAGATGATAAATGGTTAAATGATTCTTTATTGTCACAAGTACTTAGGTATAGTGGAATCTTTTTTTGCATGTAGTTCAGTGACACTCTTGTACTTAAGGCAAAATCTACTTAAGTATAAGAGTGTAAGATAGTAGATTACACAGAGGCAGTTTACAAGAGTCACCATGTTTCCGGAGCCACTTATGGCCTTCACGTTCAGAGTTGTTGAAAATGGTAGATTCTTAACTTGGCCATACAGGCCTGTTGTCCGGGCGGTGGCACTGGGTTGGAGTTGCAAGTGTTGTAGGGGACCTTCTGGGATGTCAGGACTTTCATATAATAATAATAATAATTATGCATTTTATTTGCTGGCACCTTTCTGGACACCAAGGACACCTTACAGGACATAAAATCACAATATATTTATCAATATTAAAATCAAGTTGATTAAAAACAAAAAAACAAACAAAAAAAAAATACACAAAACATTTTACGTCATTAAAATCAGGGTGAACATGGTGGAAGTTATGTCGGGTATGCTAATCTAAACAGGTATGTTTTGAGTTGTGATTTGAATTGATCAATAGCGTCCAGGTGACGGATGGGAGGTGGGAGAGTGTTCCGGAGACATATGAAGAAAGACTGGATAGACTCGGCCTGTACTCGCTAGAATTTAGAAGATTGAGGGGGGATCTTATAGAAACTTACAAAATTCTTAAGGGGTTGGACAGGCTAGATGCAGGAAGATTGTTCCCGATGTTGGGGAAGTCCAGAATAAGTGGTCACAGTTTAAGGATAAGGGGGAAGTCTTTTAGGACCGAGATGAGAAAAACATTTTTCACACAGAGAGTGGTGAATCTGTGGAATTCTCAGCCACAGAAGGTAGTTGAGGCCAGTTCATGGGCTATATATTTAAGAGGGAGTTAGATGTGGCCCTTGTGGCTATGGTGAGAAGGCAGGTACAGGATACTGAGTTGGATGATCAGCCATGATCATATTGAATGGCGGTGCAGCCTCAAAGGGCCGAATGGCCTACTCCTGCACCTATTTTCTATGTTTCTATGTTTCCACCTCTGCTCCGCCGTTTCATGCTGCTGCAGGCTGCGCCTGATCCACAAGCTCGGCCACTTGGAGCGGCATCTTATGTAATTGAGCCCCAGGCTGTTGCAGGACCTCCAGTGGTCCACACCACCAACACCTCGATCCGAACACACTGACCCACGTTAGTACCAGTGGTCAACCAATTCCATGGCAGAAGTAGTATTTCTAGTATCCTGCCCAATAGCTTTACTTTAACCAACAGCACACAATGAGGCTATGAGTTCTTTATAAATGTACTACTATTAATGGGAGCGAGGGGCTTGGTTTTCATAGCATTGTAAACTCTAAAGTTATTGCAATTGGGAAAGAAAGTGTTTGACTGAGGAGAAAAAGCAAGATATTGAACAGTGAAGAATATGTGCCACAGATACACAGTATTTCTGTTAACATTTAGAAACAAATGGGAAATTCGGGGATACATAAAAATATAGTGTGCGATAAAACATTAAAATTATACAGTGGTGTAGAGCCTACAAGAGTTTTTCTCCTGGTAAAGAATCTGGGAGAATACTCCCTGGTGATTTTTACACCCTATTGCAACTGTTTCCTTTTAAAGCAAAAATAATAATATCTGTCCAGACGTCAGAGGCAAAGGAAATGAAATTAAACCATCTGTTAAAATAATGGCAGCAAGCACTCCTCCAATATTATCTTATCCAGCAACAACTTCTGAGGCAAAGAAAGACTGGTGTTACTAGTGGGATTTTCACAACATCAGGATGCAACAAAGTACTTCACAAGCGCTTAAATACTTCAGGAGTGTAGTCACTGGCATGAAAAAAGCAACAGGCAACACAGTGATGCATCGAGTGGAGCCACTATCTCATAATGCCAATGCCAGGTTCAATCCGGACCATGGGTGCCGCCTATGCGGAGTTTGCATGTTCTTCCGATGACCATTGGTTTCTTCTGGGTGCTTCGGCTTCCTCCCACATCCCATAGACACATGGGTCGGTGGGTTAATTAGCTGCTGTAAATTACCCCTAGTGTGTAAGTGAACCTGGGGAGGGGGGAGCTGATTAGAATGTAGGGAGTATATGGGATTAGTGCAAATGAGTGACTGATGGTCAGCATGGACTTTGTGGGTCGAATGGCCTGTTTTTGTGCTGTAAGATTCTATGAGAAACTTGGCAACGATATTTAGGCAGAACATCTGCCACTAATAACAACCTGATAATCTCTACTTGTGCGACATTAGATGAAGCTTAAAGATCAAATAAGGTACTAGATAACACCTCTGCCCTTCTTTGGACAATGTTAGGAGATCCACTTGACTTGAGAGGCAGGTTTAATGTCTCCAAAATGTTTTGAACCGTGACCTTCTGCTTCCGACAGGAAAGCTGCCACTGAGTCACATCCAACATCTATTTTTCACTTTTCAATCTGTCCACAGGTTTTTTTTCATTAAAAATAAAAATCACTACATCTGCAATCAATTGAAGAATTGTGTACAAATATTTGGATGTAGGAGAAAACTGGAGCACTTTAAATGTAATGTCATTTTGTGAAGCTGCATCCAATGTTAGGATTGAATTCAATAAACATGGATGTTACCAGGACTTGAGAGCTTGAGATATTGGCAGGCTAGGACTGTTTCCCTTGGAGCATAGGAGTATGAGAGGTAATCTTATAGATGTGTATAAGATTATGAGGGGGGATAGATAAGGCAAATGCAAAGTAGGGGAATCAACAACCAGAGAACATAGGTTTAAGGTGAAAGGGGAAAAAATTAATAGGAATCAATGGGACAATAAAATGTTCACACAGAGGATGGTGGATATATGAAATGAGCTGCCAGAGCAGGTAGTTGAAGCAGAAAGTATAACAACTTTTAAAAGACATTTGGACAGATCTTCTTCTTGCGTATGGAGTGCACAGCCTAAAGTTGTAGGACAACTTGTTCTATTTGATCTTATTTGGTTGTGCACGCCAGATTGATTGCATTGGTTGAAACAGGGCGGACCACGTGAATGTTGCAATCTCCCACCCCATTTGGATAGGTATATGGATAGGGAAGGATTCGAGGGATATGGGTCAAATGTGGGCAGGTGGAACTAGTGTAGATGGGACGCCTTGGTCGGCAGGCTGGGCTGGATATGACTAAAAGGTTGGTGAAGCTAATCCTTTAGTTCCATCATTTCTACATATTCCATACCAATTGTTCATGATGCATTTGAAAGCAGGAAAGTTTTTATAGTGCTATACATTGCTGAAATATCTTAGCTGGATTGTTTTTAGAAAGGTCAGCAATTAGGAAATAATGGGTTTTCTCCAGGTGCTCTGGTTTCCTACCACATTCCAAAGGCGTGCAGGTTTGTAGGTTAATTGGCTTCTGCAAATTGTGCTTAGAAAGTAGGATTGTAGGTCAGTGCAGACTTAATGGCCTGAAGGGCCTGTTTCCAGGCTGTATCTCTAAACTCCAAACTAAACTTTAGTTTAGCTTCAGTTCCTTGGGATCTTCTTCTACTTGCGTATGGTGTGCAGAGCCTAAAGTTGTAGGACAACTTGTTATGTTTGATCTTCAGTTTGAGCACGCCTGGTTGATTGCATTAGTCAAAACAGGGTGGACCACGTGAAGGTTGGAATCTGCCACCCCAGTTCCCTGGGATAATGATTTATGATAAATGTATAAAGCCTGACCTTCTCCAATACGTCTACTAATGTTTGTCGAGTTAAAAAAAAGCCAGCTCTTTAAATAGTTGGGAACCCCTCATGTGGCCTTTATGTCCTGGATCAGTTCATTACATGCTTTTCTATAAAGACAGTGCACATTGTCCACCCATGGGCTTTCTTTTCTGGTAACTCTTTCCTGAGTTATTCATCCACTGGTAAGCTGTACTTGTCCATCATGAAAGGTGTATAAAATAGAGTTGAAATCAACCAGATAAAGACTCGTAGGTTCCTGTTCAAAACAAATCCTTAAGTCTTTATCAAAAAACTCCATCTTCAACCATGCAAAATAAGAATTCTGTTCTAGTTTCACATATTTACCAAGTACACAACACATTTTTCAGAAGTATACGTCCCAGATGGTGTACCTTGGCACTAATAATTACCTCCACTCTGCGAACTGTGAAATTCTTTCTCTTTATAAATCAGCTTGTGAAATGGCGTCAGATTGCAAATCAAATGGCTTTTTGTCCAAATACATTTCGTATTCTTGAATGCACATTAGATGACTTTGACAAGTTAAATTGAATAGAATAAAATGATTTAAATCCACCTGATAAAAATTGAATCATTTGGGAGATGCTTTGCAACCTCAATGTCTTCACTGCCAGGTTTTAGATCAATGAATCTATTCCTGCAATCACCAATCTGCCAAGATCTGGCAACCTGCCACATCGTAGCAACAACCAGAAAACATGCATTACATCAGAGAGCAAGCACCAGTCCAAGAACTTAAACTCAACAGAGGAGTCATGTGCTTGAATTGGAGCAAGAGTCAGGCAAAAGAGTTCAGTTTCTTTACATTTTAGAAACATAGAAACATAGAAATTAGGTGCAGGAGTAGGCCATTCGGCCCTTCGAGCCTGCGCCACCATTCAATATGATCAGAAATTTTCCACACATTTTGGAAACCTCAGACCTGAAGATTTGCATAGTCTTACTAAAAAACACTTAAAACGCAACTTGAAATATATTGAATATCACTCTTGCTCCCAGAAGCAGTTTAATCTTATGGTCTTTTCCAACACTATCTTCTTCCTCTGCCAGCCTTCCCAAACCATTGCCTGTCCATTTCCTCCATAGATGCTGCCTGACCCACTGAGTTCATCGAGCACTTTGTGATTTGCTCTAGATTCTAGCATCTGTAGTCCCTTGTGTCTCCACTAACCTCGTCCTATCTGCCATCCAAAACTGTATTTCATTGAGCACTGGAAGGCAAAATGAAATGGACAGGATTTAGCTCTCTCATGTAGTTGTAGAGAAATGGAGCAATTTAGGGGAGGGAGTTCAGCAGTTAAGTCGTGGCCATTTGTCCAGCCAGAGTTATCCGCCAGGCAGGAGTCGTGGGACAGTTGTGTATATCTGGCATAGATCTAGAGAAGACAGCATGCCATAATGAGGAGATGGGAAGATTGAGTCCCTAGGTTTAATGAGACACCCCATTATTTCCATGTTCTCCATGACTCTTTGATTCCTCAACATTGGTCTGTGAGTTCTTAGCTGCCAGTTCCTAAACATTCTGTATCGACTTCCCTAAAACCCTTTCCTCCTTAAAATCAACCTCTCTGATCAGGTTTTTGATCATCCTCCTCATATCCCAGAAATTGATGTGAAGCCAAATTTTGGAGACACAAGGGACTGCATATGCTAAAATCTTGAACAATTACATCAATCTGCTAGATGAGCTCAGTGGATCAGGTGACATATGTGGAAGACAGAGGTGTGGGCAACATTTTAGGTCAGGACCTGCTTCAAAGACCTTCATTAGGGTCAAAGCGCTGACCATCTCTCTGCCTCCACCCATGGTGGCTGACCTGTTGAGTTCCTCCAGCAGTTTGCTTTCGGATGTGAAACCTCATTTATGATCGTTAAATGAATGTTGCTGTTCCTGTTGAAGATGCCATCGCAGAGCTGTTGTGAAAATTTTCTGTCCCATCGGCAGAAAGTGGATCGCCACAGGCGGCTCTTAGTAGAACAAAAACAATTATTTACCATAGTCCCCCCCGCCCCCTCTATCTGGTCACAACAGGCATGTCGAAGGATTCTTCAATGTCCTCAGCCATCTTCCAGATCCATTTCAATGATAATGTACAGAGGCTGTCACGAGAAGCAAGATGTTGTGAGGAGCAGAAAGGAAAAAAAAGTTTGTAAGGTCTTTAATTCTTTAATAGTGACTATAAATCATGGAAGCACAGTCTTAGAGAAATACAACACAAAAGTGGCCCTTCGGAACATTAAATTCATGCTGACCATCAAGCATCCTTTGCTTTTACAGCACGGAAACAGGCCATTCTCGGCCCTACAAGTCCATTCCCCAGATGCAAACACTTACCCACACTAACAGCAATTTACAGTTGCCATTTAACCCTCCATTCCCTTCTCATCCATATACCTGTCCAAAGAAGTTGGAATGATACCAATGAAAACTGCCTCCACCACTTCCACTGGAGCTCATTCCAAACTATACACAGGGAGCGTAAAGAAGTTCCCCCGACTATACCCCTAAACTTCTGTCCCTTAATTATGAAGTCATGTCCTCTTCTTTAAATCTTCCCTATCCTCAAAGGGACCAGCTTGTCCACAGTAATGGAAGTCGCAGAACATCATCATTTTAAAGACCTCTATCACATCCCCCCTTAACCTTCTGCGCTCCAGAGAATAAAGACTAACTTATAAACCTATCTTTGTAACCTATTGTTGAAACCAGGCAACATTCTAGTAAATCTCAGCGGCTACTCTACTCTATTTTGTTGACCACCCTGATCCTCAAATTGGGCGACCAAAATTGTACACCATACTCCAGATTTGGTCGGAAGAAAATTATTCTGACAATTTTCAACATTACATCCCAGCTTCTAGACTCAATGCTCTGATTTATAAAGGCTACCACACCAAAAGCTCTCTCTACCACCCTATCTGTATGAGACTGCACCTTCAAGGAACCACGCACGGTTATACCCAGATCCCTCTGTTCAACCAGTATTCTTCAATTCCCCATACCACTAGCCCCATGTACTAGCCCTATTTTGATTTGTCCTGCCATGGTGTAGCACCTCACATTTATCAGCATTAAACTCCATCTGCCATGTTTCAGCCCATTTTTTCCAAATGGCCTAAATCACTCTGTAGACCTTGGAAATCCTCTTCATTATCCACAACACCCCCTATCTTGGTATAATCTGCATACTTACTAATCCAATTTACCACACCTTCATCCAGATCATTGATGTACATGACAAACAACAAAGGACCCAACACAGATCCCTGGCACCCCACTAGTCACCTGCCTCCAACCCGATAAACAGTCATCCACCATTACCCTCTGGCTTCTCCCATTCAGCCACTGTTGAATCCATCTTGCTATTCCTGCATTTATACCCAACAGTTGAACCTTCTTAACCAACCTTCCATGAGGAACCTTGTCAAAGGCCTTACTAAAGTCCATATAGACAACATCCACTGCTTTACCCTCGTCAATTTCCCTAGTACCTCTTCAAAAAATTCAAGAAGATTAGTCAAACATGACCTTCCAGGCACAAATCCATGTTGACTGTTCCTAATCAGACCCTGTTTATCTAGATGCTTATATATATTGTCTCTAAGTATCTTTTCCATTAATTTGCCCACCACTGAAGTCAAACTAACAGGTCTATAATTGCTAGGTTTACTCTTAGAACCCTATTTAAACAATGGAACAACATGCGCAGTACGCCAATCCTCGGGGACTATTCCTGTTTCTAATGACATTTGAAATATTTCTGTCTTAGCCCCGGCTATTTCTACACTAACTTCCCTCAATGTCCTAGGGAATATCCTGTCAGGACCTGGAGACTTATCCACTTTTATATTTTTCAAAAGTGTCAGTACTTTAAATCCATGCTGACCATCAAGCATCCTTTGCTTTTACATTAATCCAACTTTATTCTCCCGACATAACCATATATAACCATATAACACTTACAGCACGGAAACAGGCCATCTCGACCCTTCTAGTCCGTGCCGAACACATAATCTCCCCTAGTCCCATATACCTGCGCTCAGACCATAACCCTCCATTCTCTTCCCATCCATATAACTATCCAATTTATTTTTAAATGATAAAAATGAACCTGCCTCCACCACCTTCACTGGAAGCTCATTCCACACAGCTACCACTCTCTGAGTAAAGAAGTTCCCTCTCATGTTACCCCTAAACTTCAGTCCCTTAATTCTCATGTCATGTCCCCTTGTTTGAATCTTCCCCTACTCTCAGTGGGAAAAGCTTTTCCACGTCAACTCTGTCTATCCCTCTCATCATTTTAAAAGCTCGATCAAGTCCCCCCTTAACCTTCTGCGCTCCAAAGAATAAAGCCCTAACTTGTTCAACCTTTCCTCATCAGAGAGCATTCCCCAGATGCAAACACTTACCCACACTAACAGCAATTTACAGTTGCCATTTAACCACTAGCCCTGCTGGACTTTGGGATGTGGGAAGAAGTTGGAGTACCAGTGGGAAACACACCCAGTCACAAGGAGAACATGCAAACTATACACAGGGAGCATTGGAGGTTGAGATCGACTCTACTGATATTCATTTGTTTTTGAATTATAACATACTATCTTTTCTAATTGAGCCTTTCCCCCCCTTACCAATTTACAGTAATGGAAGTCGCAGAACATTACTGCACAAAACATCATTTGGCACATCATGACTATGGGAAAAGAACTACTCTGCATAAGCCCATCTTTCACCTATCAGCACCAGGTCCATAGATGGGGCACAGTGAGGCAGCGGCTCGACCACTACACCAGTGTGCCCACCCCTGATGCATCAAAGTGTTAAGGGTGAAGAGAAGCAAGGTGGTGGGGAACAGAACGGAAGAAAATTATTCTGAAGGTCTTCAAGGATTACGATGTTGAGATTCTTTTAAAATCTTTGGAGTCAGACCTCCAATGCTGAACTCCATCCATGTTAATAATGGTACTCCCAGACTTTAGACTTTAGAGATACAGTGTGGAAATAGGCCCTAGGGACCACTGAGTCCACGCCAACCAGCATACACTACGCCCATACACTAGCACTATCCTAAACATTCGGGACAATTTACAATTTACCAGGTATCACAATTCCGTCTTAAAATCCTAAATCAATCCCTCATTGTTTCACTTTTACATAGCATTAAATATAGAAAAGTACAATGCAGGAACAGGCCCTTCAGCCCATAAAGTCTGTGCCGAACATGATGTCAAAATAAACTAATCACATCGCCTGCAAGTTCCATATTGCTCAATTTTCTGCATGTCCGTCTGCCTATCTAAAAGCCTCTTAAATGCTGTTATCATATCTGCCTTCACCACCTTCCCTGGCAGCGGGTTCCAGCCACCCACCACCCTTTGTGTAAAAACCTGCTCCTTACAACTCCTTTAAATTTTGTGCCGTTCTCTAGTAAGCCAAACCTGTTCTGACTGTCTACTCATGGTAATGGTCTTAACATTTTACCATTCAAATCTGAAATCTGGGCATTCAGGTGTGGAGCTCAACACCTGACTGGTTAGCCTGCACCAAAAGCTTTTCACGATACCTCGGTACACGTGACACGTACACGGTACACCTCCATCGTGCCAGTGCCAAAACACTCCACTGCGGCAAGCCTCAACGACTTCCGCCCAGTTGCACTTACCCCCATCATCACCAAGTGCTTCGAGAGGCTGGTCCTGGCACACCTCAAAAGCTGCCTACCCCCCACACTGGATCCCTATCAGTTTGCCTACCGCAAGAACAGGAGTACGGAGGATGCCATCTCAACGGCACTTCACTCCGCCCTCTCCCACCTCGACAACAGAGACACTTACGTAAGAATGCTGTTCATCGATTACAGCTCAGCATTCAACACCATTATACCATCAAAACTGATCACCAAACTCGGTAACCTGGGCATCGACCCTTCCCTCTGCAACTGGATACTGGACTTTCTAACCAACAGACCCCAGTCTGTTAGGTTAGACAAGCACACCTCTTCAACCCTCACCCTGAACACTGGCGTTCCACAGGGCTGTGTGCTGAGCCCCCTCCTCTACTCCCTCTTCACCTACGACTGCACACCTGTACATGGTACTAACACCATCATCAAGTATGCAGATGATACAACGGTGATTGGCCTCATCAGCAACAACGATGAGCTGGCCTACAGGGAGGAGGTCCAGCACTTAGCAGCATGGTGCGCTGACAACAACCTGGCCCTTAACTCCAAGAAGACCAAGGAGCTCATTGTAGACTTCAGGAAGTCCAGAGGCGGCACGCACACCCCCATCCACATTAACGGGACGAAGGTGGAACGTGTTTCTAGCTTCAGGTTCCTGGGAGTCAACATCTCCGATGACCTCTCTTGGACCCACAATACCTTAACTCTGATCAAGAAGGCTCACCAGCGTCTCTTCTTCCTGAGGAGACTGAAGAAGGTCCATCTGTCTCCTCAGATCCTGGTGAACTTCTACCGCTGCACCATCGAGAGCATCCTTACCAACTGCATCACAGTATGGTATGGCAACTGCTCTGTCTCCGACCGGAAGGCACTGCAGAGGGTGGTGAAAATTGCCCAACGCATCACCGGTTCCACGCTCCCCTCCATTGAGTCTGTCCAAAGCAAGCGCTGTCTGCGGAGGGCGCTCAGCATCGCCAAGGACTGCTCTCACCCCAACCATGGACTGTTTAACCTCCTACCATCCGGGAGGCGCTACAGGTCTCTCCGTTGCCGAACCAGCAGGTCGAGGAACAGCTTCTTCCCGGCGGCTGTCACTCTACTCAACAACGTACCTCGGTGACTGCCAATCACCACCCCCCACCGGACACTTATTATTATTTATTCAAATCATTTGCTATGTTGCTCTTCCAGGGAGATGCTAAATGCATTTCGTTGTCTCTGTACTGTACACTGACAATGACAATTAAAATTGAATCTGAATCTGAATCTGAATAAACTAAACTACGACTGCAGCTTCTGCACTAAACTGAAACCTAAGTGGAGAATACAAAAATATTCTGGTCTAGAAGGCATAAGACCAACTTCATTTCCAGCTCAAAGTAATAATTGTTTTAGATTTATTTTCTCTGTAATCCAGACATTTTGTTCAAAAGTATCTTCAGTCTATGAGCTCCAAGATTAGTCACTTCCTCCAGCTGGCGCTAATGTGCTTAAATTATCTCCTTCTCACTTACTCACTGTACATGTGTAACTTCTGAGGTTTCAGCACACCATTTGCTTCCAACCACAGGTTCCCTTCAACACAAGGATGAGATACTTCCTTCCCCATGACGTCTCCAGCATCTGCTCTAACCTTACCCCGTGTCAAAACTTTCACCCATGCTGTGGTCTCCTGCAGTGCAGAGAATCCAGCATTGTCCTGGGCACCCTCAGTAACCCACCAAGCAGTTCGGATCAAAAGCTCACCCTGATTTGCTCTGGCTGAAGAACACTCCCCAGAGCTCTACATTCGCCAAAGGGAACTGTCCATTTCCATAATCCTGGCCTTTTGTACATCACCATATGGCTGAACAGTGCTTCAGTTGTTTGATGCCAGGCATCGGATCCAATCCCACAGAGGCAGCTGGGGACTTTACATGCAAGTAATTAAATAAACCTGGAATTATACAGCTAATATATGGCATCTGTAATGCTAACTGTTGTCAAATCCCTTTTGGCTCACTAATATTCTTTGGGAAGTAAATCTACCACCTTGCCATACTGGTCTATATATGACTCCAGGTCACAGATGTGGTTGACTCTTAACAGTCTGCTAACTTATGGATAATTGAAATATCAGATTCAGATTCAGATTCAGATTCAATTTTAATTGTCATTGTCAGTGTACAGTACAGAGACAACGAAATGCATTTAGCATCTCCCTTGAAGAGCGACATAGCAAACGATTTGAATAAAAAATAAATAATAAGTGTCCGGGGGGGGGGGGGGGGGGGTGATTGGCAGTCACCGAGGTACGTTGTTTAGTAGAGTGACAGCCGCCGGAAAGAAGCTGTTCCTCGACCTGCTGGTTCGGCAACGGAGAGACCTGTAGCGCCTCCCGGATGGTAGGAGGGTAAACAGTCCATGGTTGGGGTGAGAGCAGTCCTTGGCGATGCTGAGCGCCCTCCGCAGACAGCGCTTGCTTTGGACAGACTCAATGGAGGGGAGCGTGGAACCGGTGATGCGTTGGGCAATTTTCACCACCCTCTGCAGTGCCTTCCGGTCAGAGACAGAGCAGTTGCCATACCATACTGTGATGCAGTTGGTAAGGATGCTCTCGATGGTGCAGCGGTAGAAGTTCACCAGGATCTGAGGAGACAGATGGACCTTCTTCAGTCTCCTCAGGAAGAAGAGACGCTGATGAGCCTTCTTGATCAGAGTAGAGGTATTGTGGGTCCAAGAGAGGTCATCGGAGATGTTGACTCCCAGGAACCTGAAGCTAGAAACACGTTCCACCTCCGTCCCGTTAATGTGGATGGGGGTGTGCGTGCCACCTCTGGACTTCCTGAAGTCTACAATGAGCTCCTTGGTCTTCTTGGAGGCAATAAATAGGCAATAAATGCTGGCCTTGCCCACGATTCCACTTCCCATTAGTTAGTAATAAAGAACTTCCTAATCCACATCACTGGTGCCCTTAAATCTGTTAACCCACCACACCCTCAAGCCTTGTCGATCATCAGTCACCATGTCTAGAATCTTTTTCTTTCGGATTTACGCTGATGTTCATCATTCAAAGATTTGGTCAACTGGATAAATGTTTTGCCTTTGGCCAAGAACACTTATCCAGATAACTGCCCACCACTCAGCATTGCATTCTCTCTCCACATGGAACCACTTTATGAAGGTACTACCTTCTCAAGGCCAACTGTGGGTGGAGTAATAATTGCCAGCGCCCTCCTGTGAGATTCTCAATGCAACACGTAGCCATGCAGAAATGCTCTATTCATTGAATATGGGCCTTACCATCCAATCTTCCAGGCCTTTATAAACAGGGTGAGGGTAGCTGCAACTAAAACACCGACCATGCCTCTGCCTGAAGTTGCATCTTTCCATTTCGATTATCTGCAACTATTCCCACCTTTTGCTACTGTGCCAATTTCTTATACGTCAAGAATGTGCCTTCTATTCCATGAGATGCATCTTCTCTCTTCTGGAGGCAATTGAATACCTTTTGGAAGTCCCTAAAACATGCACACCACTTGAAACTCTCCTCAACCCGTCCAAATCACTCCAACCACAACAGCATTCACTTGTTCCATCCCCTCTTCCAAAGCTATAATCAAGCGTGTTTGGCAATGAGTCTTTACAAATCCTCATGCGTGTTTTCTGCTCAACCAATATTGTCATGCTGATTCTCACACTTGCCCCAGCGGACCTGAGTAAACATCCATTTTTGTCATGTTTATACATGGTTACATGGTTACGAAAGCAGGCACCCATTTTTTAGACAATATATGGTTTCTCAACTATCAAAAATTCCATTTGAGGCATGGGTGCACATCTTCTAGCAATGGGCATCATCTTAACCAAGTGGTTTGCTGTCTCCAATCTGAACCATCAATAATAGATACAGATCAGGTACAAGGAGACAATCAGTTTCCCGATACCCAAGGGTACTGCTTAGAAGGACTGTGGCTTGGACTGGACTTGAATTATAACAGAGGGATCTAGGACCACAGGAACATAACTTCCTGAAAGTGGAGTTGCAGGTAGATGAAGAAGGCTTTTGTCATGCTGGTGTTCATCAGTAATGGCAGAGTATACAAGTCAGGGTGTTATGTTCCAGATGTACAAGATGTTAATGAGGCTGCATGGAGTACTGTGTGAAGTTGTGGTCACCCTGCTGTAAGTAAGATGCTCTTAAGCTGTAAAGAGTGCAGAGAAGACTTAAGAGGATGTTGTTAAATCTCAAGCAACTGCGTTGTAGGGAGCAGGCTGGAACATTATTCCTTGGAGTGCAGAAGACTGAAGGGTAACCATGTAGAGTAGAAAATCATGAGGGTCGTGGATTGGGTGAATGCACATAGTCTTTTTGCCAGGGTAGAAAATCCAGAGCAAGAGGGCATGTTTCAGATGCAAGGGGAAAGATTTAGTAGAATCCTGAGGACATAGAGGGTGGTACCAATATGAAATGAGCTGTCATAGGAAGTGGTTGAGGCTAGTATAATTATAACATTTGAAAGAGCAAGCATTGCATTTGCAAGCATTGAAAAGATTTAGAGGGATATGGGGCAACCATGGGCAAATAGGATTAGCTTAGGTTAGCTAGCATTTATTTCAAAAGGGTTTGTATACAAAAACAGGATGTAATGTTGAGGCTCTTTAAGGTGCTGGTAAGGCCGCATTTGGAATATTGTGAGCAATTTTGGGCACCTTATCTGAGGAAGGATGTGCTGGCTCTGGAGAGGGTCTAAAGGAGGTTTGCAAGAATGATCCCAGGAATTAATAGGTTAACCTATGATGAGCGTTTGTCGGCACTGGGCCTGTACTCGCTGGAGTTTAGAAGAATGAGGGTTAACCTCATTGAAACATACAGAATAGTGAAAGGTTCTAAGGTTTGGATGGAGTGGATGTGGAGAGAATGTTTCCACTAATGGGAGAGTATAGGACCAGATGTCATAGGCTCAGAATTAAAGGACGTTCTTTTAGGAAGGAGATGAGGAGACATTTCTTCAGCCCAAGGGTGGTGAATCTGTGGAATTATTTGCCACAGAAGGATGTGGAGGCCGTCAGTGGATAATTTTAAGACAGAGGTAGATAGATACTTGATTAGTACAGATGTCAGAGGTTATGGGGAGAAGGCAGGAGAACGGGGTTAGGAGGGAGATAGATCAGCCATGGTGGAATGGCAGAGTAGACTTGATGGACAGAATGGGCTAATTCCACTTCTATTCCTTGTGACCTTATGAGCTTAGATGAGCATCTTGGTGGACATGGATGAGTTGGGCTAAGTAACCTGTTTCCATACTGTGTGATTCCATGACTATGACTCTGAGATGGCATTGGAATGGTGAGTCCCAACAGATGCATGTCTACAATGGCACCAGGTCCATCCCAGCTTGCAAGTGACTGAATGGAACACACCTCTAAATCCTCAACATGCAAGCAGTTGTTTTGAAGTTGGCACAAGACTACGACTTCCCTGGCCTAACATCCACCTTCAGCCCATTAGGGACAATGACTCCAAGTTTTCACACTTCATTGAGGCCACTATCTCTGCTTCATTGCCATTTGTCAGAAGAAGGTCTGCCTCCATCCCCACCTCCCACTCAACCCTCAACCCCTGTTCCTTCCACTGCCTCCTGCCTCAATTCCACTCAAACCAACTCATCGTGTTAAAACCACCTCCATCGTGCCGGTGCCAAAACACTCCACTGCGGCAAGCCTCAACGACTTCCAGTTGCACTTACCCCCATCATCACCAAGTGCTTCGAGAGGCTGGTCCTGGCACACCTCAAAGGCTGCCTACCCCCCACATTGGATCCCTATCAGTTTGCCTACCGCAAGAATAGGAGTACGGAGGATGCCATCTCAACGGCACTTCATTCCGCCCTCTCCCACCTCGACAACAGAGACACTTACGTAAGAATGCTGTTCATCGATTACAGCTCAGCTTTCAACACCATTATACCCTCTAAACTGATCACCAAACTCAGTAACCTGGGCATCGACCCCTCCCTCTGCAACTGGATACTGGACTTTCTAACCAACAGACCCCAGTCTGTTAGGTTAGACAAGCACACCTCTTCAACCCTCACCCTGAACACCGGCACCTCTACTCCCTCTTCACCTACGACTGCACATCTGTACATGGTACTAACACCATCATCAAGTATGCAGATGATACAACGGTGATTGGCCTCATCAGCAACAACGATGAGTCGGCCTATAGGAAGGAGGTCCAGCTCCTAGCAGCATGGTGCGCTGACAACAACCTGGCCCTTAACTCCAAGAAGACCAAGGAGCTCATTGTAGACTTCAGGAAGTCTAGGGGCGGCACGCACACCCCCATCCACATCAACGGGACGGAGGTGGAACGTGTTTCCAGCTTCAGGTTCCTGGGGGTCAACATCTCCGATGACCTCTCTTGGACCCACAATACCTCAACTCTGGTCAAGAAGGCTCACCAGCATCTCTTCTTCCTGAGGAGACTGAAGAAGGTCCATCTGTCTCCTCAGTGGTGAACTTCTACCGCTGCACCATCGAGAGCATCCTTACCAGCTGCATCACAGTATGGTATGACAACTGGAAAGCACTGCAGAGTATGGTGAAAATTGCCCAACGAATCACCGGTTCCTCGCTCCCCTCCATTGAGTCTGTCCAAAGCAAGCGTTGTCTGTGGAGGGCGCTCAGCATCGCCAAGGACTGCTCTCACCCCAACCATGGACTGTTTACCCTCCTACCATCCGGGAGGCGCTACAGGTCTCTCCGTTGCCGGACCAGCAGGTCCAGGAACAGCTTCTTCCCTGCGGCTGTCACACTACTCAACAATGTACCTCGGTGACTGCCAATCACCCCCCCCCCCCCCCTCCCGCCCCCCCCCCCCCCTCCCCCCACTCCTCCCACAGAAAAAACACTATGTTTGTAGACATGTAAATAGATTTATTTATTGAAATCATATTCTATGTCACTCTTCCAGGGAGATGCTAACTGCATTTCGTTGTCTCTGTACTGTACACTGACAATGACAATTAAAGTTGAATCTGAATCTGAATCTGAATCAATGACACTGTTGTCCGATGAGTCCAACTTTGAATGGCTGCAGTGACCGAGCATTGGTCATCTTGTTGCCAGCTCTGGAAATCAGACATAGAAGCAGGCAGTGATGGGGGCAGGAGTACATTCCTGCCCCAAACCAAGCTCACTTCCCTCTGTGAATGCCCATGCCCCACCAACAGTTTTTGGACAGCTCTGGAGTTGCTTCAGCCTCTCAGAAAGAGTTCAATAAAAATGACTTCCTTGAGAAGAGACATGAGTGGGGCTGGAACATATTCCTGCATGGATCATGCTTCTTGCTGAGTCAGCAAAATAGATCTTTTACCAAGTTCTGGAGCTCTGGT